>NW_015400393.1:0-6226 GCF_001527695.2 Protobothrops mucrosquamatus
TATAGACAATTGGCTTTAGGAGGACAAGATATGGTAAATCCAATGACCTTGACAGTGGCAGAGACAAGACTAGGACCAAAAACTTGTAGTAGGATCACCTTCACTGTTAAGGTCAAAATAGAAGAGTAGAAGCTAAGAATGATCTACAGTGATCATTGTACAGTGAGGGTACAGTGAGGGTACATGGGACTTTGGAGACATGAGGAAAGTCGACTGAGTAAAAGAAAGAGCTCTAAAATAAAATCTGGAAGAAAGAAATAACAAATCACTGATGTTCTGTTGCCAAGAAAACTGGAACATGTAGACAAATTATGGCATCAGATTATTACACCTTCCTCCCAAATTAGGAAGATTTGCCAATAGAGGTTCATATATAACACCTGTTCTTTATTCTAAAACCTGCTTCAAGCAACATAAACACAGACACTATTCCTGAATTATACTGGGTTATCACAATAAAATACTGCATAATACAAAATAGAAAACAAAGAAGTGCATTTCAGCCAGCCGGGACTCTTCCAGATGCAGAATGCGAAAGAAACGATGAATTATTAGTGTCAAAAACTCAGGTTAAATTTAGACAATGAAAGACAATAGGATTGCCAAGAAGATATCACCTGAAAAATATACTGTCATGATGTAAGGAAGAAATTTATAATGCTCAACTTATCCAAAATGAAGTTGAAGAACCAGGGGCAAAAACTCCAAAACTGAGCAAAAAACCCCAAAATTTCAAGGAAGAAAAGAATCTAAATTGCTTTCAATCAAGCTAAATTAATAGCCAGGGAAAGAGATGGATGAAATCCTTGGACAGCAAGAATGTAAGACAATTGAATGCACTTTGAAAGTCATGTAAGCAAGGACAAGGAATGAAACTGCTAGTCAAGACTATAAACGGATGAATATGAAGTATTTTTTTAAAAAAAATATCCAATTAAGATAGGAATACTCAAAAGTAATTAGGAAAGCAATCTGATAGAAGTCCATGAGATTAAAAGAATAAGAAAACAGTATACTAAAATGTTAGAAACAAGATTATAGAAGAAAATAAATATTCAAAACCAACGGCTGTAGGACTTGGGTTTGGCTCGTCTAAAGAAAAGAAGAAATAGGGGAGACATGATAGCAATATTCCAGTATTTGAGGGGCTGCCACAAAGAAGAGGGGGTCACGTTATTTACCAAAGCACCAGAGGGCAGGACAAGAAACAATGGTTGGAAACTGATCAAAGAGAGAAGCAACCTGGAATTTAGGAGAAACTTCCTGACAGTGAGGACAATTAACCAGTGGAATAGCTTGCCCCCAGAAATTGTGGGTGTTCCGTCACTGGAGATTTTTAAAAAGAGGCTAGACAGTTACTTGTCTGAGATGGTATAGGTTCTCCTGCTTGAGCAGGGGCCTGGACTAGAAGACCTCCAAGGTCTCTTCCAGCTCTATTCTATTCTTCTAGAAAGTGGGGTTACGCAGGCAGTAGACCAGCTGTCCAATAGGAAAACACCAGGAATAGCAGAAATACTCATTAACGTGTTTAAAAATTCAGGAGAAGTCAATGAAAATGTTAATAGCTCTTGTCAGCAAATATTGGACAGGACTGTGTGGCCTAGAACTCGGATAAAATTAATGCATACAGTTGGACCAGAAAAAGGTTAACACATAAATTACTAAACTGTTTCATTAATTCCAGACACAAGT
The DNA here is from genome assembly GCF_001527695.2 of Protobothrops mucrosquamatus. Lineage (NCBI taxonomy): Eukaryota > Metazoa > Chordata > Lepidosauria > Squamata > Viperidae > Protobothrops > Protobothrops mucrosquamatus. The sequence continues at coordinate 1,693 of NW_015400393.1, forward strand.
GTTGTTTTTTTTAAAAAAAAGATCTTACAAAGAACAGAGTCATACATGGAAAGAGAAATGCAAAATGAACAGACAGGTTTTGAAAAGAGCTACAGCAGCTCATGCTCACATATTCAGAAGCTCCTTGTCATACTCTGTCAGCAATGCCATAACTCAAATGTTCATTTTGCTTGGATCACATGGCTGCTGTGCAAGCTCAGGAAAGACATCACTCCTTTATAGAGCCACAGATGGGTGGGACATGTGCCCACCCTCACTCCAAAGCACTTTTTTGACTTTGGATATAAACCACCTACTGAATGAGCAGAAATAAAAATATTCAGTAAGCCCAGCTGACTAGCAATGGTATTTTTATTTAGCATATCTAAGTGCAATGTAGCACTTAGATAGCAAAGACAGTTCTTGGGTAGAAACAAATGATCAAAAAATATCAATTAGATTTCAGACATAATCCTTTAAAATGATGAATATCCAAATTTATGTTCCAACCATTGATGCAGAAGAAGAGCAGGTTGACAAGTTTTGTGGTCAAGTTAAACCTCAAATCAACAGAACAAGCAAGCAACAGACTGGAGTGCTAAATTTGGAAATATAAAGGAGGAACATGTAGTTGCGCTGCATGGCCTAAGAAACAGAAATGTATCAGAATAATGTTTCAATTATTTTTTCCATTGCTAACAGAGAATTCAAACCAAAATGATACCTGTATACATGGACATACAAAAATAAAAATGAACATATTTTGGGTACAAAAAGCAAAAACATGGCAGGCGAGCTAACAGTAGAACAAATTAAGAATTGCTGGTGTTCAAGTTCCATGTCAATTTAAAACAGGAAAAAGAAAGCCAATCAGTTTGCACAATATAAAAATGAGCACCTACTAATAATTTTCAAGGAGATCAGCAATCACTTTGAAGTCTTTAAGGAATTGATAAGGAATCAGATGAACTATAGAATAAAATCAAAGATGTTGTCAAGATGTTGTGAGTTTAAAAGAGATCCCCAAAGACAGAAGAAGCAACCTGGATGTCAGAACAAACAGTGGAAACAGTGGAAATTCAGAGAGCTGCTAAAAGAGACAAGAAACAGTATTAGAAGACCTGTAAAAACACTGAAGATGGAAACAAACGTGGAAAAAGAAGGAATACTTTCCAAAAGATCTCTAAACTCAGAAGGAAAATCCAACTTTGAACTGCCATCCTGAAGGACATCAATGGATAGAAACAATTGATTCAAACGAATCAAGGAGATAGAATAAGTAGTTGGAACATTTTTTACAGTAGAGGTGTCAACATGCAAACTACCTTAGAAAACATTCCATAATTATAAAAAACTCTAGTATTGGAACTTGAAATTAGTTTAATGCTTTGGTCATTACAAAGTCAGAAAGCTATAGTAACTGGTAGAATATCTGTATAAATGTAGTGAGCAAAGAAAAAAAGAATGTGTAAACAATTTTAGCAGATTGATATAGTGGTCAACAGATTGGAAGTGATCTACTTACCAGTATCAACCATCCTGATAATGAAAACAGATAAAATAACCAGCTTTAGAAATGAATATATTGAGGTGGTGGATAGATTCTACATTTTAGGCTTGACTAAAAACAATAAAGGAACCATTAAAAAATACATTGCAGACTATAATTTGGTAGTGCAATAATAAAACCTTAGAAAATACATTCAGATGATGTATATGCATACCTTCAAAGATCAGAATCATGAAGGCAATGGTTTTCCCTGTGCCATTTAATGGAAATAAAAGTTGGGCTTTGAAGAAGGAGGATAGAAAGAATGTTGATGATTTTGGATGTTAGTGTTGGAGAAGACTCTGGAGAATAACATGGATAAACAAATGGGTCTATGGAACAAATAAATCCAGAATTCTTATTTAAGCACAAATTCCAAAGTGAAATATTCATATATTTGATATGTGAAGATCTAGCTTCCTTTCCATAAAGCCAGGAAAAATAACAGGAAAGAGAAGAAGGTGACAAGCAGCGAGGCAGACAGCTTCAATTACAACAGCAAGGGATGCTATGTTGGAAGACCATCAGGGTATGGTTGGTGACAGACCATCCTATATCCTATCCAACATTATAAACTTCAGAAAGCTCACATTCACATCAAAAATATGCTTAAAGATATCATAAAATTATCAATCAATTAAAAAACAACAGGCAATAAAAACACCAAAACATAGCTGGAGTTTCAAATGCCACATGCCTGGCAATACAATAAAGTCATTATAGTCTTCTTCAGTTTTAGAAGTGCGGAGCCATCTGGTCTGGGGGGAGACAGAGCATTTCAAAAATAATGCACCCCCCCCAGAGAAAAAAATATATGTTTTTGATTCCCAACTTTCTGACATCCTGGGCAAACAAAACCCAGAGTACCTCTCACAGTGGGAAGACTCCATTTGAAGATGATAACATGGACCTAGACAATAATCCATTTGGGCAGATAGCTACACAGATTCAATGAACAAGTTAAGAATAAGATACTTTTATAAAGTCATGTAGCATTCAGAGAGTGAAGGAGACAAAAAGTCAAAATACAGGTAGTCCTCGACTTACAACAGTTCATTTAGTGACCGTTCGAAGTTACAAGGGCACTGAAAAAGTGACTTATGACCATTTTTCACACTTATGACCATTGTAGTATCCCCATGGTCACGTGATCAAAATCTGGACACTAGGCAACTGGCTCCTATTTATGATGGTGGCAGTGTCCCGGGGTCATGTGATCACTTTTTGCAAACTTCTGACAAGCAAAATCAATGGGGAAGTCAGATGCACTTAATAGCCATGTTACTAACTTAACAACTGCAATGATTCACTTAACAAGTGTGGCAAGAAAGATCATAAAATGGGGCAAAATTCACTTAACAAATATCTCAGTAACAGAAATTTTGGGCTTAATTGTGGTCTTAAGTCAAGGACTACCTGTCCGTCTGTACAACATGGACAATCACATTATCGCAACCATCACCATGACTTTTTAAAAATACTCCTGGATATACTAGTAAAGCTAGCTCCATGCAGAAGGTACTAGGAGTCGTATACAGTGTTAAAATAGTTTTAAAATATACAGTAACTAATTTAACAGGAAAGAAGCAAAGAAAGCAAACGGAGCTCTTCCTGGGTTTTTTTGTAGCAAATTGATTTGCAACCATCTATCTCAGAAGCTATTATTTTGTGTGGATCTATTTGCTCCAACAAGAAAGCTATAAGCTGGCAAATACTATTAAAGGGCAAGCAAAATGAAAACTTTGCCAGATTAGCTTAAGCACAATTGGTTTCTTTTCACTGAAGTTTGCTCCTCTTCATCTTTCTCCCGTTATTACATTTAGAAGTCCTGTCTCCCAACTGACTTTGCAGCTCCATTGCCTTCAACAATACAAATGCCAGGTTGGATTTTGCTAATGTGGATGAGGTGGATGGCTTTGGAAGGCGTAGTAGAAGGGTGAGGTGGGCAAGAGAAATCCCCACCTGTTTTGTGGCTGCAGCTGCGTCTTTCAGCCAAATGGACCACATGCAAATGGATATTAATCATTACTTGTGATTAACCTGACTTAATTGATAATCTACAATCACACGCCTGAGCGATCACTGCTGCAGATGCTGTCTTAGACCAGGGGTCTTCAAATTTGGCCCTTTTATGACTTGTGGACTTCAACTCCCAGAATTCCTCAGCCTGGCAAGCTGGCTGAGGAATTCTGGGAAAATGAAGTCCATAAGTCATAAAAGGGCCAAGTCTGAAGACCCCTGTCTTAGACCTATCTGTTCTTCCATGATTAAACATTAAGAATATTGGGGAGATGAACAAAATGTTTATGTTGTGAGTACCACATGAATTAACCTTACTGTGTATTTTATGTTAGCACTTAATTAACAGCTTATCGTGATTGCAGGAAGATACTACATGGGAATCTCAACTGGTAATAAAATGGCATTTCCTGTTTCATGTCTATGAACCTATTAAGGGACATCAACAAGATAGTGGTTGTTTCTTGTAGTGGGGATGGTGATGGAGATAAGAAAATTGCACCTTATGAAAAATGATTTAGATAGGCCTTTAACAGGGCTAGAATACAGTAGCAACTTTTGAATCTTATAGAATCCTTTCTTATTCAGGTTTCCTTCTTGTGAAACTGGAATATTTTACCAATTAATCGGTTCAAGTAAAAATATAGTCTACCTTAGATCCTATGATGCCTGTCTTAAGAAACAGCTAAAGTAAATAATCCTAGCAGCTGCTTATACCCACACATATATAAGTGGTTCACAGATATTCAAATACCATGCATGAGGATCTTGATCCAACACCATAATTTAGTGGAACAAGCACTGGAGTAATCCAATGAAGAAAAACAGGAGATAATCAAGCAAAGATTAAGCCATCAAATATATGGCTTAGTATACAATTTATGTATTATTAAATGAATACAGGGTTCCTGATTATTTGATTAAATGTGTAACGGTGTTAAGAAGCAAAGCAGACAATGACACTGAAAGGTGGCAGAGAGACCTCTA
>NW_015400394.1:0-6226 GCF_001527695.2 Protobothrops mucrosquamatus
AGACAAGGGAAAGATGGAGACATTTCAGTCAAGCTTAATTCAGTGATATTTCCTGTTAAAATATACGGTATGTACTCTGTGCATGAGCAAGAGAAAGAAGAAAGACATCTCTGAGCCATTGCGTTGAAAAAGGCTACTCTTTGTATTTCTTGGACAGCCAAGAGAATCAGCCCTTCAGTACTTTAAGGAAATCAAACCAGAACATTCACTGGAAGAAAGGATCATCAAACAAAAATTGGACACTTCATGAGTAATGCATCATCTATTGAAATGTTGGGCAAGATGAGTGGAAGGAGAAGAGGAGATTGACAATGCAGGAGGTAGATAGCTGGAGGGTTGGAAGCCACAGAAAGGTACCCACAAAAATTGTGTAATGCATCAAGAGATAGGACAAATTAGAGAGCTTTGCTCTAAGAAATCCCTAGAGTCAGCCCAAACAAACAAACAAACAAACAAACAAACAAACAAACAAACAAACAAACAAGCTAATGTAACTCCTTAAATCATGATGTGGATCCACAACTCATGGTCTTTAAACCCAAGCCTTTGTTTGTTGCATATAAGCCTATTTTCAATAAGAGGTAAGATTCGATGAATTTATTTTAAGGAGACTGCAAAATGCATGTAGCAACTGTTATTACTAGAATAACTGTCAACCTTATACAGAAGATTCTTGAGCATTCTTAATAGTTCAATGGGCCAGATTTTTTTTATATTGTACAGCATCAAGTATTCATCATGTAATTGTCCATGATACATTTATGTACTTATTGTAATAATGGTGGAAAATATATTTATATTTCCTCAAGGAAGGGCTATATCTAGCAAGATCCTAGCAGCAATGCTGGAAAAGCATCTTCTCAGCCTGGGGGAAAAGGTTTAAGAAAAAGTGTAAGAAAGATATGTGGGATAACTGATATTCCTGTAATTTAATAGTTCCGTATGTTAACAGACCATTTTACGGAAGGATGTATTAACCCCATTGTGGACCTAACTAAGTCACTTAAGGTCATAGACTGGGGATTTCTGGCAGTGGAAACAAGATGCCAATGGCTATTATTACCATTGTACTTTCTAGCAGCAGGACCTACCACAGGAACCAATAGAATGTCATCTGCTTCTATACAGAATTTAATTCTGCCCAGATGTCTCAAGATAAGCAACTTGTCACTCAGACAGGAACTGAGCCCCCCCCCCACAAATAGTTCTTCTTGTTTTTCCCTTTGCTTCTCTGCTTGAGGCCTATCTGCAGGAGTACCTGGTTCCTTGCAGCTTTATATTCCCTACCTTGACTTTATTATGCATGTTTTAGTCACTGTTTAAGACTGAATCACATGACATTTGATTAAAGCAGCCATTGGTCAGCAATGACCAAATACATTTGTGAAATATAATAGGCAGGAAATTGAGCAAGCAGGCAGGGAGAGCATGCCACCATTTAACCAACACAAAATTGATCAAACAACTGTACCCAATAAATATTTACCAACACCTGATTCCATTTTGTATCAGAAGGAAGTGTTGAGATTTTGGGATCTGTGCTGCTCAACATATTTATAAATGACTTGAATGAGAGGGTTAGAAAATATGGTTATCAAATTTGAAGATGTTTCAAAGATTGAGTGATAGCAAAGAACTTAGAGGACAGTATCAAGATGTAGTAGGATCTTAACAAAATGGGCTGAAATCAGCAATATGAATTTGAGCAGAGACAAATGCATTTATTTGGATAGGAAAGAATCAAAGGCATGAATATATAGAGAAGGAGACCATATTAGGCAGCAGCAGATGTGAAAAGGATTTGGAATGTCTTGGTGACTTACAAGCTGAACATGATCCAACAGCGTGATGCAAAACCAAAAGTGAATGCAATTTGAAGTCACATCAGCAGAAATACAATGTCAAGATCAAGAGAAGTTATTATTCCTCTCTATTCTGCATTGCTCAGACCATACCTAGTTTTGGGTATGTTCAGTTGTTGGTCACTACAACTGGCAAATTGGAATATGTCTGGCCCTTAAGTTGATACTACCTGGAAAGAACCTTATGAGAATCAGTTAGAGACATTGATATGGTTAATTTGGAGTAGAGGAGAATGCAGGGAGACATGATAGCTGTCTTAAATATTAGGGATATTATGTAAAGGTTAGAGCAGAATTATTCTGAATTGAGATAGGACAAGAAATAGTGTGCTCTAATAGTGGAAGTAGATATTGGTTAGCCATCAAGGAATTATTCATAATGGTAAAAGCTATTCAACATGGGAATACATTGTTTTGGGAGGTGATAAATTCTCCCTTGCTGGAAATGTTTAAATACAGACTGGATCTGTTGGGTATTCCATAATGGTTGGTACCTGCACAAAGTAGGAAGTTGCACTAGATGATCTTCAAGGATCTTTCAAATTTTGCATTCCATTTTCCAGTAAACCCTCCTTCCATGGGGGAAGATACTCAGGAATGCCTGATACTGTCAGTTTTCCATTAAAAATAACCCAATTATTCCATGTAGAAAACATAAAATATGTCAGCAGGACATCGAGTAACAGTAATCTGTCAAATTTCTTAGGATGCAGTTCAATTACAGCACTGTTTACACTGATGTGGTCCCATTGACATATGAGAGTCTGCATCAAGGTAGAATGATTAGTGGAACAATCTTCTCTGGAAAGAAAACCAATTAACTGCCTTCACCAAATGTCTGCTGAAACATGAAAAGCTGTTCCAATAAAGATCTTTAGGAACAAGCAAAGCCAAGTGATAAATCTAGGACTTATTTTATTAAGGGTCGATCTAAAATAAATTAGACTAAATCCTGCTTAAATTAATACTTCAGGAGGGAATAAACCTCCTGACAAATTATAGATGTCAATTCTTTACATACATATGATTCTTCCACAGAAATGAGGAAAACATTTCCATCGTTAATCAGATCTTATTTTGCCCTTTTCTTGATACTAGAAATGCAGTTAAGTATAAGCTTAGAAAAAAAATGCCCTGTGAGTTGCACTAGATTCTGATGCTTGCAATGCTTCTCACTAATTCCACAGAACTCTTCTATTTCTCCCAACATTCTGTATGACCAAAGTGATAATTTATAGTGTTGGATTTGGGGAATCTTTAATGAAGCCCAAACACATCTGACCCATAAGGATTTAGTCCAATCATTACCATTTTGTAGCAGTTTACCTAAATAGGACTTACTTTGCCTGCCTATATTTTGCTTACTAGAGTTTCCAGATATGCTCCATCTTAAACGACATTTTCCCTTTTGAACACATAGGGGTAAAATCTGGGTAAAGGCAAAGGTTTTCCCAGTCCAGTCATGTGTGACTCTGGGGAGTGGTTCTCATTTTTGTTTGTTAGCCAAGGGAGTCAGTGTCATCGAAAGACATGTCCATGGTTATGTGGCCAGAATGACTACATGACGAGGTGCACAGAACACTGCTACCTTCCCACCGAAGTGGTACCTATTTATCTACTCGCATTTGCATGCTTTCAAACTGCTAGGTTGGCAGAAGCAGGGGTAAGAACAGGAGCTCATCCCATTGCACGGTGCTCAGGCTACCAGCTTTTCAGCTGACAAGGTCAGAGTCTTTAAGTCTTGATATCCGGGTACAATTTTAATTCCTGTTGCAAGTGTAAATAATAAATATAAGAGAAATACACTTCACGCTAGTTGGGAACAACCGATTTGATAACTAATTTCTCTGTTAAGTCTATTACTTAGCCGTTTATTATCGATGGGTAACCTCAAATCCACTACCTCCCTCAACTTTTAATAGTTCTTTATCGTCTTTCAAATTAGGAACATTTTTAAATTAGTAGCATCTTTAAATAACAACTCTCCCAAAAAAAGATGATCACTCCTAACGTAGGAAACATGGCCTACCCTTTTGGTCTGTCCTGCAGTTTGGCCAGATGGGAAGCCATATTTGTTAGGTTGAGACTGAGACAAACTAGGAGTGTTGCTGTTGTGCTACATTACCACCTAGCTTCCCTTCACACTATGGTGTTAGTTATGTTAGTTAGTTATGGATTCAATTAATGCTGGGCAATTTTATCTTTCATTTTCTGGGGCTAGAGGTGGTTTGGGAATTCATGGATGCTATTACAACTATAGAGTTGTCCCAGATATGATCTAGTACTATTGAGCTTTTCCACCAGTTTTTTTTGACACGGATAGATCACTTATTATTGTCATTTGGAGTTACTAATCTCAGCAGAGGAAGAGTCATTTAAGATGGCTTTCCTGATGAACCCAGAGGGCTCTGTGTGACACCTAGAAAAATCCCCAGAGATCAGGAAGACAGTTTTGTTGGATGACTTGCTGGCCTCTGGAATATAGAGAAAAATAGGACTTGAGATATGATTGCTTTCAGTGGTTGCTCATTGCTCACTGATCTTTGATAGCTTTTTTGATCCTCTGTAGATCTTGGGAAGATGGAATAAAGAGATACCTGGAGCCACACTGGAGCAGGAAAACAAGAAATTTTATATGTGTGAGCTCAAATCCAAGCCTATGTCAGGGAGCTAATGACAGCAAAGCAGGGTTTTTCCCCGCAACCCTTGTTTCATCTATGGAATGTTAGTTAGTTACATTACTTACGAGGGACTCAGGCACCTTTTTATGGCAGAGTATGATTGTTTGGCTGAGCATTCCATGAATTAAATTGCTTATATTTGCTGTTACACCTTCTGAAGGCTAGTGAAAACTCGGTTCTTTCAGAAGGCCTTTGGAGATTGATGGTGTGGAATCATTAGTCTAAGAATGATCAAACTGTTTTCTATTGCTGTTATACTCATTCATCTTGTTTATTCTGTTTGGTATTTGTAAACTGCCTGGTGTCTCTTAGGGTTAAAGCAGTCAATCAGTCAATCAATTAATCAAATGCCCACTGTAAACTGAAGAAAAATGTGGACCTGACAATCTAGTCTTCTTTAACCTGGCACCCTTTAATTGCATTATACTATAATAGACAACATTCCCAGGGAATTAATAGTATGGCCAATTACCCAGTTGGGGAAGATTCACAAAGCTATTTTTTTTTTTGCAGAACAACTTAATTGCATCTAAATATAGCCCTTTATTTTCTGTACTTTCAGAAACTATGTCAGACTTTAGCAAGGTGTTTACTTTTTTTTATTTTACTTTATTTTGATCATGACCAAATTAAAACAAAGTTTAACAAAATCCAGCCATGGAAGCATAACATACTGAGGTGTAAATAAAATAAGGTGCACACTATTAACACTAAGACTAAAAATCAGAAGTTAAGGTTAGATTTAAAAAAAGAATCATAAAATTAATTGCCAGCTCAGTCTAAAACTAGATACTGAGTCTACAGCACAATAAATGAATAGTATAGAAATAAATCATACAGTAAGATCTAATAATCCAAAATACCTTTATTTTGGGACATTAATTACAGTTGATTAATTAATTTATTTGTATCCCACCCTTATTATTTTCACGATTATCATATTCACATTCCTCCTCCTATTTTCCCCACAATAACAACTGTATGAGGTGAGAAGGGCTGAGAGAGAATGACTTGCCCAAGATGACCCAACTGGATTTCACATCTAAGACAGGACTAGAAGTCACAGTCTCCCAGATTCTAGCCTGGTGCCTTAACCACTAGACCAAACTGGCTCTCTGATGCAGTTTCCTAATAGCTCAAGGACTATATTTAGGCAAGAAAAACCAAACACATAGGTACAGTTTAGGTAGTACCTTGCTCAACAGTAGTAGTTTTGAGAGGGATCTAGGAGTCCTAATGGACTTATATATGAGCCAGCGGTGTGCTGCAGCTGCCAAGAAAGCCAACACAATGCTAAGCTGCATTAAAAGAGGGATTGAATCAAGATCACGAGAAGTATTACTACCACTTTACAGTGCCTTGGTAAGGCCACACTTGGACTACTGCATCCAGTTTTGGTCACCACAATGCAAAAAAGAAGTTGAGACTCTAGAAAGAGTACACAGAAGAGCAACAAAGAGGATTAGGGGACTGGAGGCTAAAAGATATAAGGAACGGCTGCTGGAATTGGGTATGTCTAATTTAATGAAGAGAAGGACGAGGGGGGACATGATAGCAGTGTTCCAATATCTCAGGGGCTGCCACAGAGAAGAGGGAGTCAAGCTCTTCTCCAGAGCACCTGAAGGCAGGACAAGAAGCAAGGGATGGAAACTAACCAGAGAGAAGCAACCTAGAACTAAGGAG
>NW_015400395.1:0-1404 GCF_001527695.2 Protobothrops mucrosquamatus
TTACTATTAATATCACTAAAATATGGAATTATCGTTATCTTTTCAACAAAAGAAAATGATTATATTAATCTGATCTTGGGATTGAATATACTGATAGCCCTTGATTAACAACCATTCCTTTAATGACTGTTCAAAGTTACGACAGTACTGAAAACAGTTATTTATGACTTGCCTTCACACTATAACTATTGCAGTGTCCCATGGTCACAAGACTGCAATTCAGGTGCTTGGCAACCCTCATGCATTTATGAGGGTTGCAGCATCCTGTGGTCATATAATCATCATTTTCAGCCTTTCATTTTGACAAGCAAAGTCAATAGTCATGTGATGTTTTACTTAAGGACCCCAACTGGGACTGCTGTCGTAAGTTGGCACATTCGTGTACTGTTTCGCTTAGCAATGGAATTGGTAATTAAGGCCATTAAGCAAGGACTACCTATATTTCTAAGAAAGCCATGCAAATATAATACTACATGGCTAACTAGACTAGCAGATCTCTTTTATATCTAAGTCCCTCTGGATTTTATATCTAAGCCCCTTTGCCACAGAGGCAACCCACAGATTACCAGATTTGTAGACCAGACTGAAAAGTAAAAACAAAAACAAATAAAGCTACAAAAGATAAGGTGTGCTTGGTATAAAACAAAAAGAATCAATATGAAACATAACTAGATGTTTATGTAAGTTGGATACTTTCTTATACTAGCCTGAAAAAGTAACAGTCAAAAACACTATTAAGATGGCAAGCTGATGCTAATTAATTCAGATAACCATGCCACATATCCCAAGAACAAAAGCTAATGAGGTGAGGCAGACATAATGAGTGAGAGAGAAGAAACAAAGAGTGTGTCAAATGCAATGCTTTAGCTCTAATCATTTTTCTATGTAGGAGAAAAACAAGATAGTATCCTTCAAACTAATCAACTATAGTTTATCTACTGAAACCCACAACAATAATGAAATAATGCAATACAAAAATTTGTTCTGATTTTGAGAAACTGTACAGGTAGCATAAATATGCACAAAACGTGTAAAATCCAAATCAACATGCATAGGTCTTTTTACAAAAGCTGGATTTACATGATAAAGGCTTAGATCCAAATCAAAGATTCACAACCAAAAAGCAGCTGCCCCTAGATTTAGCCTCAAATATGTTTGTGGGTGCGTATACCTTTGAGTCAACATTGATTCCTGGGCAAGCCTCAGCAGTTTTTGAGTGAGTGAATCTGTCTGTCTGTCTGTCTGTCCACCCATCCATCCATCCATCCATCCATCCCATCCCATCCCATCCCATCCCATCCCATCCACCCACCCACCCACCCACCCACCCACCTACCTACCTATCTATCTCATTCTACATCAGCCATCTCACTGAAGTGACTCTTTTTGGACGTAGTTTGCCAT
>NW_015400395.1:3317-6224 GCF_001527695.2 Protobothrops mucrosquamatus
GTGAGAACATAGATTTAGCTATCTCACAGGGTGGCCATTTTATTACCATTGTTTAAACCCTGGGCATGGATGCCATCTTAAGTGTTTGAAAAATGCCATGGTGTCCATGATCACTTATTGGAAACTTCAATCAAGTTACTCACAGTGGCTGGTTTCGGCTGTGAGACTTACCTACTAGTCTGAACTTTATGCTCCCTTAAAAGGCCAACTTCATATTTGGCTTTCTTCAGCAAAGCTTGCTTATTTTCAAATTCTGATGATTTCATACGATCTTCAATTCTCTGGTACTCAGTATCCGAAAAACGAGCCAAAGACAGAAAAGCCTTCATTTTTCCTCTCTTCAGCTCATCACTGCTGTCGTCACTGTGATCCCCAGCAATTTTGACTGCCTGGAGCGATGTTAGGAACAGGATAAACATGGCCATTAATGAGAGTAACAATTAAACAAATAGAACAATGTAAACCAAATTGAATTTTCAAATATTTTGCACAGGTTATAGGATTCTCTCCGAATCCTTTACCTTTTCCAAGTAGTTCTGCATAATGATGGTAGGATTTTCTAAAAAGGTCTCTGCTAACCAACTTCCACATAGCCTCAGGCATTCTGTGTAAATTAATTTCAGATGTGGGTCTTTCTCAACCTTGGAATAAGAATAATGCAGATCAGAGGTTTTACTACGATATTAAGTAACTCTTTCTCCCAGCATCTCCTTTGTTTTTCACTTTGATCTTTTTTCTTAAAATACTTTGCTCTTCTTATTTAATAGAACCACATATTTCTCAAAACAAAGCAGGAATTTAAAACAATTTTATTAACTACCAAACCCATCAGTCAAATAAATCATACTACCTCAAACCAATTTTCATCCAATTTCTTGATCATGTCTTTTAGAATATTCAGTGCTAAGCTTTCTTCCTTTTTAGCCCAGAACACCTGAGCTTCTTCTAATTTCCATTCTGATACTCCGTGTCTAGCTGGGCTGTACTGTTTAACTTCATAGATTGCTCTTTCTGGAAGCTGAAAACAAACACAAAGAACTCTTAGTGGTTTCCTTTCAATTTTAGAGAATCAAGGCACCAGAGAATTTAAGGCCCTTTGCCTATACAATGTTTTTTTTCTAATAAAAAAGTTAAATTTGGCAACTATTTTTATGGTTTAATCCAGAGTAGAAAATTAACAACTGTATGAACAGTGCCAAGCTTTGAGTGAAGATATGTGCATGCTTTGAGGCCTATAATGCCTTCATGCACAAAAAGAAAAACATTTTGATGCTAGGTAGGTAGGTAGGTAGGTAGAGAGAGAGAGAGGAAAGGAGGGAGGGAGATATCCACTTTATGATGGAAGGATATTCGCTGATATTACTTATGAACAAACACCAAAATAGAATCTTATGGTTACTAGAACAATGTAGTTCATTTACAATACCTCTTTTTTTAGCATAAAGATACATTTATGACTACTTTTTGTGGAATGAAACATTCTGAAAGTATGCTAGTGACTGTACAGGTTTCCCCTGTCCAGTTGTTCTGACTCTAAGGGGCAGTGCTCATATCCATTTCTTAGTCGAGGGAGCCAGCATTGTCCGAAGACATTTCCGAGGTCATGTGGCTAGCATGACTATATGCCAAGGCGCACGGAACGCTCTTACTGAAGTGGTACCTATTTATCTACTTGCATTTGCATGCTTTCAAACTGCTAGGTGGCCAGGAGCTGGGCAAGTAACGGGATTTCACTCTGTCAGTTCTTGAACCCAGGCTGTTAGTTTTCCAGCTGACAAGCTCAGTTTCTATGAAGAATCATTGCCTAAAGATAAATCCTTTATACATCCAATATTTGCATGTTAATAAAAGCATAGGCTTTTATTTCGGGAAATAGTTACGGTTGATTCTTACTTGTGAATTATTCGCCATTCGAGCCAATCTGGATAGTTCCACAAGATGTTCAGTGAGGATGTTTTTAATGCATTCCCTTTGGACATTCTCATTTTCCTTCTCCAGAAGAATCTTGAGAATTACTGTACGCAAAGCCATAATAGGCTCTTGGAAAGCAAAGTCACTATCCTGAAGAAGTTGGGACTGCTTCTGCCACTTCAGATGCAAATTATGCAACTGGCTATTAGTTTCTGACCTGAAAGCAAAGAATAAAACTAAGAAGCTTTGACTAAACATTAATAAAGTCTTAGCCACAAATAGTCCTTAGTTTAAAACCTAGGATCAAGCTGTAAATGGCAGGTGAGAAATCTCTATATGAAATCTTTACTAAGCACATGAAAAACTACCAGGATTGAGTGAATTATTTTTTTACAGGAGTTTTTTTTTTTTGAGAATGCAGTGTCAGTGAGGGAAGGAGGGTGCAAACACCACTCCTTTCCTACATGTGTCACAGTACTGCACATACTCCTAAAAGGAATAGTGCTTGTAATGGTGCTTTTATTCTGATGAAAGCAAAGAGGGCCTGTGGATGCTTGGAAAGTGTTGCTATATTGCAATAGCAATATTCCAAATAAAATATGGGGTTTGTGATCATAATGCTTACATTTAGCCAGTCACAGAGAACAATAATATACAAGATCCTCCATATGTTTATCATTTGGGGAATTTATTTATTTATAGATCTATTTATTTATTTTATTTTTATTTATTTTACAAAATTTATATGCCGCCCTTCTCCCCATGGGACTCAGGGCGGCTCACAGCATGTTAAAACTATATACAGAATTACCCCTTCTAAAAACCAATTAAAACCCAAATATTAGTGGCTGTGACTATTTAAAATCATTAAAAATTATCCCTATTTAAAATTCACCCTAGGTCAGGCCCGCTTGTTGAAAAAGCCATGTCTTGAGGGCGCGGCGGAAGGTTAGGAGATCCGGAATCGTCCGGATCTCGGGGGGTAGTTCGTTCCAG
>NW_015400396.1:0-2233 GCF_001527695.2 Protobothrops mucrosquamatus
TAATCAAAATCTATCTAGCATTAACCAACTATTAAAATAACCAAGTCCATAATGCGCTTTAACTCCCCTTTAACACAAATTTAAACAAATTAAAATTAAACACAATAATAAACATATTCATAACCTAAATATTAAACAATACAATACTAATATTAAAAATAATAATAATATCATATAATTAAAACTAACAAAAATTCCACTAAAATAAACTATTAATAATAACAATACTCTAGAGTTTACTCATAGCCCAAATGAAACTTTTTAGTCCCATATTTATTCTGAATATAATCTCTTGGTATTTACATAGAAAAAAATACCATATTAAAAGATACCATATAAAACATGTCCATTTTTTTTAAAAAAAACCCCAGAATGGCACTATAATAATAAAAAGAAGATAGAATGGCAGATCCTTGGTACTCTCTGAACTTGGTTATTTTCTTGCAGAGTTACTAGCAAGAAGTTGCTAGACAATGTATGTACCCTGCATGTAAAAGCTCCTGGCTTCAATTCTTGCTAACTTTAGTCTAGAAAGAGTCAAATAAAATTTAGAAAGAGTCAAAGATTAAATTGCTCATACTTACTGAGGGCTTGATGAGGTGACTGGAAGAATGTCCGCAAGATCATCTCCGATTCATTTGATTTTATGAATACTGAAGAAAAGCAGTCTTCTGTTTTATGAGCTCTGAGACTTATGGACTGGACCCCTGCCCTTTGTAGCTTTTTTGACCTGCCAAAGAAGAGGCTGGCAAGCTGGATTAGTAATGCCTCTATGAAGGAGACAGTAATATCAGGTATCTTGAAGGAGAAGGTGACATATCTCCCTCTGAAGTGCCCCCCATATCTGGCAATATAGCACAATTTATGTTTCATCTTCAAAAAGTGATCAGGTCTCAGTTGCAGAGGATCTTGGAAGAAGTGGTATATCTGAATCCTCATCACTCCAGTTTCAGGATTTGGTGTGGGGCAAAATCTGTTTTATAATACTTATGGGTGATCTGCAATAGGATCTAGATTAAAGAATAGCAGTTATTTTGATCCTACTAGATGATCATGTTTTTGGGGACTGTGTCTGAGGGCTGGAACTCAGAAATAATATTTTATTAGAGGTTATTTTCCTTCCTAATGAAGCAGTTCAAGTCAGTAGTGATGGAGAAGAGAAATCAAGATCTTGGCCAGTACAATATGCAAAACTCAGGGCTTGGTCCTCTCCCTTATTTAGTATCTTAATAAAATCATTAGAAGAGATCATATATCAGTCCAGAATCAGAAATCATCAGTAGGCTGACAATTCCCAATTATACTGTACATCCCTGCCCTGGGCCAAGCAGTGGTTGCCCTAACCCAGTGTCTGGAAGCTGTCAAACAAGTTCACACAGCAAGAGGGAATGACTGTTCACTCAAAAACCACGTGGCTCCAACTTTGGCTGTGGATCTCTGTGCTATCCCTAAAAGAGGAGGTCTATGATCTGGGAACAAAGGGATCCATTCCAGTGTTCTATGCTTTGTGGTATTACGATATAGGCTCTACTTTTCCAAATTTGTTCTGCAGTGTTACATGTAAATATGCAAGGGAAGGAATTCAAGTTGTGACACACATTTTGTCACTTGTCCTTTCTCCCACCTCCCAAAAAAATCTCTGTCTACGGATCCTTTTGCATATATGGATTCTCCTGGAAGCTGCATACAGCAGAGATTGTGCCCAATTTTGGCTGCTGTGCTAGATGAGTCACTCATGCCCTCATTCCCTTGTGGCTGAACTATCAGCATCTTATATTGTCTTTGAAGACTATTTGGAGGAACTTTAATTGGGAGCAAATTGCTGATAGGCCAAAAAACCGATTCAGCAAAGTAACACTGCTTTTTTGGCCACTCTACTGGGTGTAAGTTTCCAAGTACAATTCAAAGTGTTGATCATTATAAAGTTTTTGATGTTTGGATACTAGTGACTTTCAGGATTGCTCACTCCAAGGGACCAGGATGATGATTCATTTAATGATTTTAACATTCTGATGTTTTGTCGTTTTATGTATGTAAGCTATCCAGTCTTATTATTGGAGTGCCACAGAAATCATGACATATAAATAAGATATTTAGTTCAGATTCTAAAGAGATATTCAGAATATTTCTGGTTTTGTATATTTTCCTTAAATGTAAATAAACAAACATTAGTTATTGTGAGAGAAATATCATCACGATCATAACAAGAGTATGTTTATCTCTCTTTTTTAAC
>NW_015400396.1:4640-6224 GCF_001527695.2 Protobothrops mucrosquamatus
CACCGCCCGCGCGGCCGCATTTTGGACCAGCTGGAGCCTCCGGGTGCTCCTCAAGGGGAGCCCCATGTAGAGAGCATTACAGTAGTCCAGGCGGGAGGTGACAAGTGCATGAGTGACCGTGCGTAGGGCGTCCCGGTCCAGAAAAGGCCGCAACTGGTGAATCAGGCGTACCTGATAAAACGCCCCCCTGGTCACGGCTCACAAAGAAAAATCAGAATATTGGCTCAAAAAATTATGACTTTCATTAGTTATAAACTAATATTAAGACCATGGGAAATAAGATGAGTCTGAGCTCTTAGTATAAAAAGCAAAAATGACTTAATAAACACAGCAGACATATGATATGATAATTCTCTTGGAATGTAGCGACTGAAGGAGACGATTTCTTCAAAAGGAACAAAAGCAGAGAAAAGGAAGAAAAGAACTAACTGTATTTTAAAAAGATCTGCTCAGAATGAATGAACTTTGGGTTAAAGTAAATGAGGGAACAAATAAAAGCAATACAGCTATTATCTACTCTTCCATGCCCAACCAGGAAGAAGATATGGATGAAGCCTTTCCAAAGCACATGGGAAAGAGCTGCCTATGATCCCAGGCAGTCAAGCTGTGAACCCCTTTTCACAACAGTGAAACAGTGGCCTATGTGGGCCTAGATTAACAATTGAAATGGATTGTTTGAAATGTTTTAGTAAAACACCTCCAGGGGTGGTGTTTTGCTTCAAGCTTAAAACATTTCATTTTATACATGCCAGGTTTTTTTTTTTAAAAAAAAAAAGGGGGAGGAGGAGAAGAGATAAATGTGATAGAGAACTGCTACTGGTATGAATTATAAACTATCACCTTTTGTTCATGTATTTTCATTTCCTCTTCTTTGGAATTGCAGCTCACCTTGTCAAAATGGAGGAAGTTGTTTGGACAATGATGGGTTTGCACTTTACGCATCTTGCATGTGCTCTCCAGGATTTACTGGACAGTTTTGTGAACGTGATATTGATGACTGTGAACCAAACCCATGTGAAAATGGAGGCACATGCACAGATATTGGAAAGAGTTTCCACTGCTCTTGTCCTATTGGCTATGGAGGTGTGTTGTGCAGTAACCGCATCCCAGCTTGTGATAGTAGCCCTTGTGAAAATGGTGGGACATGTCATGGACACCGTGGCAGAGGCTTCATGTGTATTTGCAAACCATACTTTGTTGGGGCCACCTGTAGTTTTTCCACTAGAAACACAAGTGTGTATGTGGTGGCTAAACAGAGACGGAATCAGAATCACCACCTGCATTTCAGAGGGCACCGTAAACCAGCTCAGCAGCAAGAGAAGGAAATACTGACCATAAAAGAGACAATTGAAAATAGGCAGTCCTTGCTCACTAAGAGTCAGGTAATCTGCTTCATGATCCTAAGCTTTCTTACATGTCTTGTTGTTTTGGGTACAACTGGGATTATATTTTTCTCTAAATTTGAAGTATGGCTAGCCAATGCCAGATACAGCCATTTACTGCGCAAGGAGAGGGATTTCTTTCTAAAAGCAAATGATGATGAAAATGTTTCTGTGAATATAATATTTCCTGAGAAGATTAATC
>NW_015400397.1:0-6223 GCF_001527695.2 Protobothrops mucrosquamatus
GAGCAATACAATGGAGGAAATGCGTATAATGAATAGCTACAAATCTCCAGTTTTCTTCAGGGCATGGGAAATTCAAGAAGAGCTTTAACTGAATATCAGGATAAGACGGCTCTGCCCAGCAGTCCGTCACCCGCTTGGAGGATTAGTGTTCTGAGTTTCAACCCCAGACCTCATAGTGCTAATGTACATCAACAAGACTTTCCACACAAAATAATTTTTTATGAGCAGGGACTGTTCAAAATACAGTTCCACCATTAGTGGTAGTGGATGGAAGATTTATTGGGCCATTGGGTAAATGTGGGCCAGAGATACCAAACAGGATTATGGAAAATACCTATTAAAAATTTCAGAATTCTGGATATCTTAAATGTCCTATAGTTTAATTAATCCTATCTATTGTCCAATATTTAGAGATGTATCACTTGCAAGAGCAAATACTGAATGAATCTTACAATCAGGGGAGTCAGCTGGGTTCTGTTTACCAAGTCAATTTGTTTATGTCTTAGCAGATAGAAAGTGGTATTATTGTTCAGGGGAATGTACAATAGGAAAAAAATATTTTCTAATATTTTACAGGGCATGCTTCATCTAAACCAAAGTAAATCACAGTATGGAATGGAAAGAACCCAAAATATATAGATATATATAAGAGATTATCCTTAAAAAGTGACCACAATCGATGTCAGTGCTTATTTCTTGTACATAGTGCTATAATTTAGTTAGTGAGGGTTTGTCTCTCTACATCCCTGTCCCATTTTCCTAACAGAAAATCACAAATCTTCATAGGAAGGAAGGAAGGAAGGAAGGATGGAAAAGCAAAGAAAACAGAGATGGCCAGTTTCCTAACAATTATTTAGTGTTCATTACAGTATGAACAATTTAGCATTCACTACAACATGAACACTCAGCCAATTGCACATTTAGAAATTCCTGCATGTGTTGACTTGTTTTGTGATTGTTGCCTCCGACTTGGCTGAACAACATCCATTTTATGCAAATGTTGTAAAGAGTAAAAAGGCCACAGAGTAAGACCTTGCGGTCAGGCAAAAGTCTCTCCCTACATTCTACTGTCAGATGAGATTGAGAGCAGCAGGTAGTTGCTGTCAGCAGTCATTTTGCAAAAAAACAAAATAAAAAATAATAATAAAAAGACATCAAATGTCTACACCATGTTGTGATGGTTGTTCCTGTCAATGATGTCCACAGGTGATAATATCTCCCTCCGGATGGGAGGAGGCTGCAACACCTTGGTTTTCTGCTTGAAGAGGTCCGAGACATAAAATACCTGTCAATAAAAATAAATACATTTTAAATGAGGTTTTACAAGTTTTACTCCTACTGCATTTGGCTTTGGTTAAGTCTCTCATTGCTAAAGTGATGATACTGCAAAAACAAAAAAACAAAAACCACAGCCTGGTATATTCCAGTTGTGCGAAGTGAACCTTGTTAGAAGAGGCTAAAATAGCTGTTCAGAAGACAACAGTCCCCAGTTATGTCGGAGAACTGAATTCATGTAACAGAGAACAAGCAAGACACCTACACACAAAAATACACAGAAAATACATTCTGGCAACTAAATTCAACATTGCTCCCTTATTTATGAGAATATCCTTTTTCATTCTTGATTTTTATTTTATCGGATTAGCCTTCTTTCAGAATATAATTTACTATTCTACTTTGCTGCATTGAAATACCTAGGCAGAGAATGTACTAAAGTAAGGAATTTGGGGGGGAAAGGGTTTGGTAATGTCAAAGTAGTCCAATTTCAGCTTTATTTTTCTAAATCATCACACAAAATCATGCCGGTCGCACTCCTTCTGGTAATCCAAACTGCTATTAATAAATTTTCCTTAAGAGTCAGTTCTCTGCAATTATTAGTCAGGGACTAGTCTGATGTTTCTCCACTTTCCTCTCCCCTCTCCTTCCTCTTCTTCATCGTCTTTTCCTCTCCATTAATATATTAACACTTACTCAGGATGACTGTTCAGTATTTATGGGACAGCATTAAGAGAGATTCCCAGCTACTTTTCCCTGAAATAGCCAATGAGGTAAGCACTGTTACGGATGTGAAAAAGTCTTCGTTTAGCTATTCACAGAGGCAGCCACACAATGAAAAATCCCAGAGAGGAAACTTTAACATCCTCCTCAAATATAGCAGTTGAACATCTTATCAGGCGAACATAATGGGCGTGCTTTTTCTCTTGCAAAATATTATTTTGAGGCCAGAAAGGAAGAGATCCAGACAGCGCCTGGTTCTGTGAACGGCAGAATGAAGTTAATCTCTCTTATTCCAGTTATCAAAATCCTCGTCATATGGATGCACGTGTGCACTTATTTATACACTTCTGCTGAAAGTAGACCTTTTTCTACTTTCTAATTTGTGGGAGAATTAGACTGATACTGCTCATCAAATACTGTGAGGTTAATAAAGGATCAGAAGCTATAATCAGAGAAATGACGATGACTTATACGATACATATTAAAAAATGGCATACAAGATTGACTGAAGTATAATAAGACAGGAAGAGTCAGTTTTGTTCAGATTATATAACTTCTTTCAGGACTAGGTCCAAGCTCTGCCATCCTCAGTATGCCAGCAAAATATCATTTAATGCCTTCCCAGAGAGAAAAGTCACCAAGCACATTACAGATTTAAGAAATGATTCATTTTATGGGATACAAATGTTAAATTGAGACTTCTAATGGTCTTATAATATTTCTGCAACTAAATATTGCACTGAAGCATAGGAATTAAACTTTGTTGTGAAAAAGAGGTAATACAAGCAAAAATCATAGTTAGATTGTAAGATCTTTTGGGGTTCTTTCTTCCTCATTGTCACCCTAAAACTCATTTGTTTGAAATTAAGTCAAATTGTTTGAAATTAAGTCAAATTGGCCTTCCAAAACTTTTTCCCTTTTGCTTTTAAGAAATGTTTTTTTCACAATATTCTAAATGCTACTAAAGATAGCATAGGAGTTTACTCACTGGCAGAGAAACCCTGAAAGAAAAAGGTCTGTGAACAACTCATAGTTACTCACAAAAGTTAGCTCTGACTAAATTCTATTGAAATCAAAGCACTTACATAATCATGACCACACCTGCCTACTTACTTTCATTAGCCTGTATGCTGTATGTATACAGTATTTATATATCCTGCCATTCATTCATGTTGCTTGTGCTAGAGAACTCTGCTAGATCTGCACTCTATTTCTTCCTAAAACGGTTAGAGCAGGGGTGTCAAACTGCTGGCCCGCAGGCCGGATGCGTCATGGCGAAACCGCGTCCACCCCATTGCCGGCGATGGAAAAAAGTTGTGATATGTCGCAACACATCATGTAACATGGCGAGTTTGACACCACTGGATTAGAGCATGAATTGAAGTTGGTGTAAGCAAATATTCAAAGAGTAAGCAACTCTCACTTATTGGTAACTTTTAAAGAGAACCTTGGTAATAATGAGGCCAAATGCTCTTTATTGTCCTATTTACTTCTTTTGCTGTTGGCATATTTTATTTTCTCTAGATTTGTAATTGGAAAGGGTAAATTTCATTCAAATTATAACACAACTGTACTTTATGTATGTACTGTATGTACACAACTGAAAAAGCCCTGGTGGGGCAGTGGTTAGAATGCAGTATTGCAGGCAAACTTTGCCCACATCTTGACAGGGCTCAAGGTTGATTCAGCCTTCCATCTTTCCAAAGTCAGTAAAATGAACACTCAGGTTGTTGGGGACAATATGCTAACACTGTAAACCGCCCAGAGAGTCTGTGAAGCGATATGGAGTAGCATATAAGTCTAAGTACTATTGCTATTACAATTTATATTCCAGATCAAATGCTCCTGTAACTTTTTTGCAGTAAACAGCTGAAGGCCTGCCAAGACTTCATTCTATCTCAGGTATATCCACATTATATATTGAAAACTCCATGACAGATCAATCTGTGGCAGAACGAATAGTGATCATGCAGTGTAAATGATCAAAGGAAAGATTAGATTCTATTTGTTCCAAATTTTATAAATAAGTAAATGACGGATGGGATATCATCCTGGCTTCCTTAGCCTTTGTTCTGCAGTTCATGCTTTGTGTGGCTTTAAATTAGATTCTGGGTAGCAATAGCATTAATTCTTTTTTAAACTGTATTTTGCGCTTTAGTGAAGACTTGAGGTTATACAGACCCATACAGAAACCATAAAACATGATCTTCCAAGGTTGGAAAAGTTCATGCTTTGTATGCGGAACGCAAAAAACGTAAGATAAATCCACAAGGTACTTTCAATTGGACTTCCATTTTTTGTGGAAGGTGCTCTTCTCCATAAACATTTGCTATACAAAGTCATTTGAAATAAGTAGATATTTCAAAAACTTTTATTGGGTCAAGAATACTTAAGGCAATACCTGAAAATAGCCTAAGATGGTCAGATGCCTGACCGTCCCTCATTTTGTAACTACATGAGTAATACCGTCTGCTAAAACTGAATGTAAAATGTATTTTGATTTTAGCAATTCTCAGCATATTTATGTTACAGAGAATTCAAGTATGTTTCAGCTGCTGAAATACAAATATTATATTGTTTTTGTTTTTCAGTTGGGGAAATTAATCAATCAATTCCACCTAATACTAGAGTGTTTGAATACCAATGAGACAAATTCAAATGCTAGGACATCACAACTTTCTTGCGGAAAAACATTATACAACAAATAATAAATCACTAGACCCGTATCCTATTTATTGGCTTAGCAATAGGTGCACAGAGACTGATTTGCATGTGATTGACTGATGGATGGATGGATTGACTGATTACATGCCATCATTGTTTTTAATTCTTACCTACCACATAGATAGATTTTGTCCATAACAGTCTGTCCCTGACCTGTTCTTTCAGGTTTCCCAACAGTGTACTCATTGCCAATGTAATTGTATCTATCCTCCTTGCTGCTGGCTATCATTTTCTTTTTCCTTTCATTTTTCCTACTATTAAAGCCTTACAAATGATAAAATCAGACCTTTGATTTTTCAGTGAAAAGAAACTATTGTCTCATAGCTCCTGCTGTTAAAATGGCTTCACAAGCCAAGAGTTTACCACCAAGCTGTTTATATCAGGATTCTTGACTTGTTCCTCCAAAACATGCTAGAAATTCAAAGTGGAAAGAATCTGTTTATTTTTTACTTTAGAAGACAACTCAAATAATTCAGTCTGGATGTAAATTTTAGTTTTTGCTTTTTGGGGAGGGGGTTAGTTAGCACTGTAACATAAACAACAAAATTCTTAAGGTGACGGGATCATCAATGAAAGATCCAGTTCAAGGCATGGGTCTGATTCTCTATCCAGCTGAACAAGAACAACAACCAGAACAAATCTATTATAAACAACACAAAAGCTCTTTTCCATCAAACCCACCCTATCACAAAAGGTTATGGAATAGTAACCCCATATATCTGGATGACACCAGACTGCCAATGTCCAACACTGGCAATGAGACAATTAAGAGTGTCAGATTTTACTTTACTGATTTAGAAAAATAGAAAGTTCTCGAGTTCATAAATCTTTTTCTGTGAAACATTTTGTGTATCAGTTTCAGACTGGGAGCAGGGAAAGAGAATAAAAACAGGGCAAGCAAGAAGTAGTTTGGCTGTACAGACTTTTAGCAACAGGAGGGGAAAAACATGATAGCCAGTTCTGTACGTGGGTCTCACTCTTAGTTAGAATTAAAAATATTGTAATTATAATTCTGTATAATTCTATTACATAGAAGATAAATCAGACCAAGGGCAGAGATACAATCTGAAACCAGAGAAATCCATTTAAGGCATGAATAAAGAAACATAAACACTGATGAGATAGGTGGCACATAAATCAAATAAATATATGAATAAAATATTATTCCTGCAACAACTGAATGACTGGCATATTCTGTAGCCATGAAATCATGGGAGGCCCTAGAAAATTGCTGACCATCCCTCTTCTCAGTTTCCTTTTCTTTGGTCATGCCTGTCGTTGCAAGGCTGGGCAAATGGTGACAAATGCTTTCTCCGTATCCTGGCTCAGGCCTTATGCATATAGAAGAGGAGCTGGCAGGGTAAAAATGATTGGGGTGAAAAAGGAAAGAGCCATCCATGTGCTTGAGCAGACAGCTGTTTCCTCCTGCCTCTACCTCGTCACAGGAAAGTCAAGGCAAAGCAGCCAAACCCTCTTCTGCCTCGGTAAACCAGGCCATCTG
>NW_015400398.1:0-1334 GCF_001527695.2 Protobothrops mucrosquamatus
TCAGCTAGAATAGGCATTTTTTGAAACATAACTCAAATTTGAAAAAGAAACACATATTCAGGTTCCCCAATGTTGGGGAAGCTGAAAAACCAGTTTTCCGTTTCTGAGCTTTACCTTAGGCGGTAGCCAAAGGTGTATCTTTCAATTGTTCTTAGAAATTCCATTCAGCTAGAAACGTTTTGAGACAGAGCTGAAATTTGAAAAAGGAACAAATATTCAGGTTCCCTACGCTTCTGGAAGCTGAAAAACCATTTGTTTTCCGGATGTGAGCTTTCCCTGAGGAGTTAGCCCAAGGAGAATCTTTCAATTGTTGGTAAAACTCTCATTCAGCTAGAATAGACAATTTTTCAGACATAACTCAAATTTGAAAAAGAAACACATATTCAGGTACTCCAAGGATGTGGAAGCTGAAAAACCAGTTTTCCGTATCGGAGCTTTACCTGAGGAGTTAGCCCAAGTCGAACTTTTCAATTGTTGGTAAAACTCTCATTAAGCTAGAATAGGCAATTTTTCAGACATAACTCCAATTTGAAAAAGAAACACATATTCAGGTTCTCCAAGTTTGGGGAAGCTGAAAAACCATTTGTTTTCCGGATGTGAGCTTTCCCTGAGGAGTTAGCCCAAGGGGTATCTTTCCATTCAGGTAGAAACGTTTTGAGACAGAGCTGAAGTTTGAAATAAAGACACATATTCATGTTCCCCTTGTTTGGGGAAGCTAAAAAACCAGTTTTTCGTATTTGAGCTTTACCTGAGGAAGTACCCCATGGTGTATCTTTCAACTGTTGGTAAAAAATCCACTCAACCAAAAAAGTCAATTTATGAGACAAAACTAAAATTTGAAAAAGATACACATATTCAGGTTCCCCATGGTTGGGGAAGCAGAAAAACTAGTTTTCCGTATCGGAGCTTTCTCTGAGGATTTAGTCCAAGGCGAATCTTTCAATTGTTGGCAAAACTCTCATTCAGTAGGAATAGACAATTTTTGAGACATAACTCAAAGTTGAAAAAGAAACACATATTCAGGTTCCCCAAGGTTAGGGAAGCTGAAAAACCACTTGTTTTCCGGATGTGAACTTTCCTTGAGGAGTTCGCTCAAAGCGAATATTTCAATTGTTGGTAAAACTCTCATTCAGCCAGAATAGACAATTTTTCAGACATAACTCAAATTTGAAAAAGAAACAAATATTCAGGTTCTCCAAGGTTGGTGAAGCTGAAAAACCATTTGTTTTCCGGATGTGAGCTTTCCCTGAGGAGGTAGCCCAAGGCGTATGATTCAATTGTTCTTAAAAATTCCATTCAGCTAGAAACGTATTGAGACAGAGCTGAAATTTGAA
>NW_015400398.1:4466-6223 GCF_001527695.2 Protobothrops mucrosquamatus
TCTTAAAAATTCCATTCAGCTAGAAACGTATTGAGACAGAGCTGAAATTTGAAAAAGAGACAAATATTCAGGTTCCCCTCGGTTGGGGAAGCCGAAAAACAACTTGTTTTCCGAATGTGAGCTTTCCTTGAGGAGTTAGCTCAAAGCGAATCTTTCAATTGTTGGTAAAACTCTCATTCAGCAAGAATAGACAATTTTTAAGACATAACTCAAATTTGAAAAAGAAACACATATTCAGGTTCCCCAAGGTTGGGGAAGCACAAAAACCAGTTTTCCGTATCTGAGCTTTAACTCAGGAAGTAGCCCAAGTCGTATCTTTCACTTGTTGTTAAAAATTCCATTCAGCTAGAAACGTATTGAGACAGAGCTGAAATTTGAAATAGAGACACATATTCATGTTCCCCGGGTTTGAGGAAGCTGAAAAACCAGTTGTCCATATCTGAGCTTTACCTGAGGAGTTAGCCCAAGTCGAATCTTTCAATTGTTGGTAAAATTCTCACTCAGCCAGAATAGGCATTTTTTGAAACATAACTCAAATTTGAAATAGAAACACATATTCAGGTTCCCCAAGGTTGGGGAAGCACAAAAACCAGTTTTCCGTATCGGAGCTTTACCTGAGGAGTTAGCCCAAGTCAAATCTTTCAATTGTTTGTAAAACTCTCATTCAGCTAGAATAGACAATTTTTCAGACATAACTCAAATTTGAAAAAGAAACACATATTCAGATTCCCCAAGGTTGGGGAAGCTGAAAAACCATTTGTTTTCCGAATGTGAGCTTTCCCTGAGGAGGTAGCCCAAGGCGAAACTTTCAATTGTTCTTAAAAATTCCATTCAGCTAGAAACGTTTTGAGATAGAGCTGAAATTTGAAAAGGAGACACATATTCAGGTTCCCCAACGTTGGGGAAGCTGAAAAACCACTTGTTTTCCGGATGTGACTTTTCTTTGAGGAGTTAGCTCAAGGCGAATCTTTCAATTGTTGGTAAAACTCTCATTTAGCCAGAATAGACAATTTTTGAGACATAACTCAAATTTGAAAAAGAAACACATATTCAGGTCCCCCAAGGTTGGGGAAGCTGAAAAACCATTTGTTTTCCGGATGTGAGCTTTCCCTGAGGAAGTAGCCCAAGGCGAATCTTTCAATTGTTCTTAAAAATTCCATTCAGCTAGAAACGTTTTGAGAAAGAGCTGAAATGTTAAAAAGATGACACATATTCAGGTTCCCCAAGGTTGGGGAAGCTGAAAAACCACTTGTTTTCCGGATGTGAGCTTTCTTTGAGGATTTAGCTCAAGGCGAATCTTTCAATTGTTGGTAAAACTCTCATTCAGCCAGAATAGACAATTTTTGAGACATAACTCAAATTTGAAAAAAAAACACATATTCAGGTTCCCCAAGGTTGGGGAAGCACAAAAACCAGTTTTCCGTATCTGAGCTTTACCTGAGGAGTTAGCCCAAGTCGAATCTTTCAATTGTTTGTAAAACTCTCATTCAGCTAGAATAGACAATTTTTCAGACATAACTCAAATTTGAAAAAGAAACAAATATTCAGGTTCCCCTCGGTTGGGGAAGCTGAAAAACCATTTGTTTTCCGGATGTGAGCTTTCCCTGAGGAGTTAGCCCAAGGCGGATCTTTCAATTGTTGGTAAATCTCTCATTCAGCCAGAATAGATAATTTTTGAGACACAACTCAAATTTGAAAAAGAAACACATATTCAGGTTCCCCAAGGTTGGGGAAGCACAAAAACCAGTTTTCCGTAT
>NW_015400399.1:0-2001 GCF_001527695.2 Protobothrops mucrosquamatus
CTGTCTATCAGATCTAATTCCTTAAATCTATTTGTCACCTCTACTGTATATTCATCAGGAATATGATTTAGTTCATACCTGAGTGGCCTAGTGCTTTTCCCTACTTTCTTCAATTTAAGCCTAAATTTTGCAACGAGAAGCTCATGATCTGAGCCACAGTCAGCTCCTGGTCTTGTTTTTACTGACTGTATAGAGCTTCCCCATCTTTGGCTGCAGAGCACATAGTCAATCTGATTTCTATGTTGACCATCTGGTGATGTCCATGTGTAGAGCCGTCTCTTGGGTTGTTAATTGTAATTTCCCCCAGATCTCTAAATCTTTTTTTTTTTTGTAGTGTCAATTTTTTAGAATTATCTTCTTTTATTGAAGAGCATCTTATGGTGAGCCAAATTCCTAAATATTTAATCTTTTTTACAGATTGCAACCCCAAATTTTCTTCTAATCCTTTTTTGTTTTTCAGTTAAATTTTTTACTAATATTTTAGTCTTTTCTTTATTTATTTTTAGTCCCGCCACCATTCCATATTTTTCTATTTCATTCATTAGAATATTACCTCTTTCTAATGGGTCCTCTATAAAGAACACCAAATCGTCTACACATGCTTGTGCCTTATATTCTTCGGTTTTAACCTTTAGTCCTTTTATCACTTGGTTGTTTCTAATTTGAGTTAATAGCACTTCTAGCATTAGGATAAAAAGTAGAGGTGACATTGGACATCCCTGACTTACTCCTTTATTGATTTCTACCTTCTCTGTGTGCTCCCCATTTATTATTACTCTGGCCTTTTGTATTTTATATATTGATTTTATCATTTGTTCAAACTTTTCTCCAAATTTCATATCTTCTATCTGTTGGAACATAAACTACCAAGTAAGGTTATCAAATGCCTTCTGAGCATCTAAGGATATTAATGCAACCTGTTTTTCGGGATGTGTTTCATAATATTCTAGGACATTTAACACTGTTCTCATGTTGTTCCTAATTTGTCTAGTAGGTAAAAAACCATTTTGATCCGAATGTATTATTTGATTTAGTATTATTTTTAGTCGTTCTGCAATTATTGTAGTAAAAATTTTATAATCCGAGTTCAACAACGAGATTGGTCTATAATTTTGTATTTGTTTAAGATCCGTATCTTCTTTTGGAATAAGAGTTATGATGGCTTCTGTCCAGGAGATTGGTAATTTGGCTTTTTCCAATACATCATTATATACATCTAATAATACCATTTCCAGGTCTTCATAGAGTCTTATATACTAAATATATAAATATATATACCGAATGAGAAGAAATCCATGTATTTATTCCTTCTGATTACATAAGCAATCCACCCGGCAAAGCTGACACACATAAGATCAAGATTTCACCCATTAAGTCTGGCACACTGTAGCTAAGGAGGGAGAAAGCAGAAGCAGCTAAAAGAGTTCCCTTTGGGGGGTTTCCCTAAAGACATCGGACGTTCCCGGGTGGGCTGGGACATGGGCTGTTTTCCTTGCTGCCCTTTCATGACCTGCATCCGTGACTCTGCCAGGGCCCAAAGTCAGCAGGGCCATCTGCACATATTCACAACTGATACTTCCCATGCTGTCTCCTAATTCGGGTCAAAACACTGAGGATGTTACCTAGTTGGCTGCTTTCAGTTAGTTGTAAAAATAATAAAGGTAAGATAGAAATAAATGAATTTAAAAATAGCTTTGTTTCCACTTGGAAACTGCTTGTGGACTTTCTGCTCAAAAGACAAAAAAATAAACTTTGATTCTAGGTTTTGATGATTAAGTAGGTAATTGTTATAGAAATGGTTGGCATTTTATATAAGTAAAAAAATGAGATTATAACTCTATCATGTATCTTACTGCACCAAAAGAAGTCACTTTATTTTTTTTTCTTTTTCTTCACTGTATTCCTCTTTCTCCTATTTTCCATTGTCTTTATTTTCATTTGTATTTCATGTTTAAAAAACCTTTTAAAGAGACGTCAGCTACGGAGGGGAGGTTGGGGAAA
>NW_015400399.1:4985-6223 GCF_001527695.2 Protobothrops mucrosquamatus
GAACACAGTTCCTCACTCCCAAGCCCTGTAGCAGGGTTATCTGGGGTATCTACGGTGCCCCAATACTCAATTGCCCCTCGATCTGTGCCTGAAGTGCCAGAGTCAGGATTTGCCTCTCTGACTACTCCCCTTTGGATTGATTTCCTTCCGGAAGCAATTGCAGCAGTTGGCCAGTTCCCTTGACTACATGCCAGTTCTCTTGTATTGTTTGTGTTATGTGGATGCTCCCTGTTGTTCTCCCTGTCTGGAGTGCTGTATTGGTCTTGTGAACTGTGTGGATACCCCCTGAGTGACTCCCTGGCTGGAGTATGTAATGGTTGGTGCTATGTTCCTTGTTCCCCTGAATTTCTGTTGGGCACACTTGCAGAACCTTGAGTCGAGCCTTCCCTTTGCTCCTGTTGATCCCCCTCCCCCCCAGATAAAACCCAGGAGTAGAAGAGGAAGAGTCCAGTCTTGTACGCAACTGGTCAATATGCCGCCGAAGAACGCGGCCGTCTTCCAAGGAAACCTCGTAAGACAAGGGCCCCGTGACCTTGCAGACCATAGCTAGAATCCACAGATGACCGGGACCGTAGTTCCAGGTCCAAACCGGAGCGCCCACATGCAAACACCGTGGTGCCCGTGGCTGGGAAGCCAGAGGTGCCAACCTATCAGGATGCAACCTGTCAAGTTTAGTTATCAGTCTGCGACCCCAGCGGAGTTCTGCTGGGCTTTTTCCAGTGGAAACAGAAGATATGGTGCGGTGTGCAAGAAGAAAATCTGCCAACCTGTGATGCCAGTCCCCGTAAGTCAGTTTCTTAAGGGCGTCCTTGGTGACGCGCACCATCCTCTCAGCCATACCATTGGTGGAAGGGTGGAAGGGGGCCGATGTCACATGACGGATCCTGTTAGCCTGTAGGAAAGCCTGGAACTCCGAAGACATGAACTGCGGTCCGTTATCTGAAACTAAAACATCTGGCAGACCATGAGCTGCAAAAATGCCTCGCAACACCTGGATGGTCCTGACAGTAGTAGTGGAGGTGACAGGAACAACTTCCAGCCACTTGGAATGACTATCCACAAGGACCAAGAAGAATTGCCCCTGAAAGGGCCCAGCATAGTCCACATGTACTCGGGACCAAGGCAGATGTGTTTCCTCCCACCTGTGTACAGGGGCCTGAGACATCTCCGGCCGTGAACGCTGGCACAAGTGACACCCATGCACGTGAGCCTCTATATTCTTTTTTTTTCAATATAAA
>NW_015400400.1:0-6223 GCF_001527695.2 Protobothrops mucrosquamatus
TCAAGATCACGTGAAGTATTAATACCACTTTACAATGCCTTAGTAAGGCCACACTTGGAATACTGCATCCAGTTTTGGTCACCACGATGTAAAAAAGATGCTGAGACTCTAGAAAGAGTACAGAGAAGAGCAACAAAGATGATCAGGGGACTGGAGGCTAAAACATATAAGGAACGGTTGCTGGAATTGGGTATGTCTACTTTAATGAAGAGAAGGACGAGAGGGGACATGATAGCAGTGCTCCAGTATCTCAGGGGCTGCCACAAAGAAGAGGGAGTCAAGCTATTTTCCAAGGCGCTGAAGGCAGGACAAGAAGCAACGGGTGGAAACTGATCAAGGAGAGAAGCAACCTAGAACTAAGGAGAAACTTCCTGACAGTGAGAACAATTAACCAGTGGAACAACCTGCCTCCAGAAGAGGTGAATGCTCCAATACTGGAAGTTTTTAAGAAGAGACTGGACAGCCATTTGTCTGAAATGGTGTAGGGTTCCTGCCTGAGCAGGGGGTTGGACTCGATGACCTCCAAGGTCCCTTCCAACTTTTTTTTTTATTATTATTATTATTATTATTATTATTATTATTATTATTATTATTATTATTATTATTATTATTATTATTATTATTATTATTATTATTATTATTATTCCAACAAACAATTCTTGCTTCTGAATAATGCTTCTATTCTAATCTTCATTCCAGAATGAAGTAATAGGTAACAGGTAATAGGTATAGGTATAGGTAATAGGTATATGCCTGTAAAAAAAGGAAACCATATTGGAAAAATATAGGTGAGCAACATATGGAGACAAAGAGGTTCTGAAGCTCCCGTTTGTCCTATCCATGCATCAAGATGGAAGCACTAGAGAAGTTGGTACCAAACCTCAAGGAAATGATGGGATTCAGTGGGCCCTTTTTCCCTCTTGAGTGTCAAAGGAATCGCCTCAAGAAGATGGTTAGGAAGGCAGTTCCAGGCATAAAGAGGATTTTAAAAAAGTTATAATTAGATTCCATATTGTCTTTGACCATCTTCAAAGCATTGATCAATACTCTTGAGCATTTTCTCATCTGGCACAAATAGATGTCGGTCATGTATGAGAGCAGCTGAGGTTGGGTGGAGACCTTGCCTAAAGCCTTAAAACCTTGGACCTCTATGTGCTAACTCCTTGGCTGGGATACCTCACAGCTGCGCCCTCCCAAGCTGCAGTTCATTCTTTGTGTTCAACATCTGTGTGTTTCGTTTCAGGGATGGGGGGGAGGATATTTTCCTTTTCTTTGCCTGCAAAATGGCTTCAAGTTAAAAACAACAACACATTCTGGAATATTCTAGGCAGTGCCGGTTCCATCTTTGTTGTTAAAACTGATGAAGACATGCGTGCCAATGAAGAGTTAGGAGCCATTTGTCTCTCCCTCAGACAATTGTCACCATCTGACATTTTAGAGACGAAGGCCTTCATAACAACATCAAGAGATGGTTCTGTTGCATCTGACAGGGATTTGGAAGAACATGAAGCTTTGAGCGACATGATGTTGGGGTGGAGTGCCAGGTCTCCCATGTCAGTGTGACAGACAATCCTGGTCTTTGACCCTGGACTTCACCTCACCCTTCAGCTGTACTTGTCCCCAGCAAGACCCTGTCAATTAGCAGGTCTCTCCACTGAGAAAAAGGGCAAAGGCTGGGACAGAAGAATTGAATAATAATTTTAAGTTTGGAGACAACATGAGGTGGATACTGATCATCTTCCTTCCTTTTTTTACTAGGAGTTACTACATCTGTTGAATTTCATCAGTTCGCCAGATGAAACCTGTTTGAAAAGGAGAGCTTCCCCATTCATTAGCTGCTCTCGTCTTAGCCCTTAAAGATCCAACCCATTCATTTTACTCGAAGCTTGTTTATTTATAATGGAGGTGTTGGTGTGTTGTGCCAACTCAGCAGGTCTTGGCTTGTTAATGAGTCAAGGCCGAGTGCAAAGTCAGAACATTTAACTCAGAAACCTGAATACTGTCTGTTGTGCAAACACAGCTTAAACAGCAACAAAAAGTGGCCTAGACACAACACACCATGATTAAATCACAAACCCCCATAAGTTACGTTATGCTTTATGTATGAATTCCTATTCCATCTACCCATACTTTTATTCTGCTGCCAAGTAGAACTTTCTAATTATGTTGCTCTAATCCACCTCGGGTATGAAGCCAGCTGGATGACCTTGAGCCTGTCATTCTCTCTCAGCCCTAGGAAGGAGGCAATGGCAAACCACTTCTGCAATCTTGCCAGGTAATTAATCTCTGAGAACTGGACACAATTGAACAGATTTTTTTTTTAAAAAAAAAAGAAGTTGCAAAATCTAGATGACGGCAGAGAGAGATGGGAAATTCTCATTTTTCCCTTGCTATCTAGCATTTAAAGTTTTTACAACATAGTCCTACTCTTGATGGCTAACCCCGAGACAAATGTGACACCCATTCTCCGTGGGTGACTTAATCCATCTAATTTTCTGTCTTTGCATGAAATATTGCACGGTGTGTTAACCACAGGGATGGAATTACAGAACCAGATCCTCTAAAGTTTTATTCAGTAAATTGTGGAAATGCAACCATAAGCTAGCCATGATATTGGCTTTAGGCTCTATTCCTGACTCCAAAGATAGATTTCAATTGCTTCCTGAGCAAAGCTCCCCTTCAGATTAACTAAGATTGAGAGTACTGAGTGCCATGGCAGAAAAGGTCATAAAATCAGGGACAATTCACTTGACAACCGCCTGGCTTAGCAATGGAAACTGTGGTTCCAAGGTGTGTGGGTGTAAGTTAAGGACTACCTATTCCCCTTCCTACAGTCCTGGTAGACCAGAGGTGGGGAACGACGGCCCCTTTATGACTGGTGAACTTCGACTCCCAGAATTCCTGAGCCAGCCAGGCTGCCTCAGGAATTCTGGGAGTTGAAGTCCACAGATCATACAAGGGCCATAGTTCCCCACCCCTGTGGTAGACAAAGCAAGTTGTATGCTGGCTCTGGGTCCAAGAGCAGCAAGTGGCTGGTGCCGCAGCTGCCAAAAAAGCCAACGCAGTGCTGGGCTGCATTAACAGAGGGATGGAATCAAGATCATGTGAAGTGTTAATACCACTTTACAAGGCCTTGGTAAGGCCACACTTGGAATACTGCATCCAGTTTTGGTCACCGCGATGTAAAAAAGATGTTGGGACTCTAGAAAGAGTGCAGAGAAGAGCAACAAAGATAATCAGGGGACTGAAGGCTAAAACATATAAAGAACGGCTGCTGGAATTGGGTATGTCTAGTTTAACGAAGAGAAGGACGAGGGGGGACATGATAGCAGTGTTCCAATATCTCAGGGGCTGCCCCAAAGAAGAGGGAGTCAAACTATTCTCCAAGGCGCCTGAAGGCAGGACGAGAAGCAATGGGTGGAAACTGATCAAGGAGAGAAGCTGATCAAGGAGAGAAGCAACCTAGAACTAAGGAGAAACACTGGAAGTTTTTAAGAAGAGACTGGACAGCCATTTGTCTGAAATGGTATAGGGTTTCTTGCCTGAGCAGGGGGTTGGACTAGATGACCTCCAAGGTCCCTTCCAAGTTTATTATTGTTATTGTTGTTGTTATTATTATTATAGATGGATGAACTGCAGGCAAAGCAGATGGATGGCTTTCCTTTTCTTCCTACCCCAGCCCCCACCCCATAGCAGAACCCACCCTCCTATAGCAAGACCCACTTCGCTCTTACAATGCCTCAATTGTCAGTGATTATCATCTGTAAATGCCACCTCTGAATTGGCGGCCTTTTTTCCATTGCCCCCACCTCCTTCCTTTCCCCTTTTGTTCAGGAGCCTTGTGGTCCAAGCCTTGATTGTGCTTGGCTAAATTCTTTCCCAGGCTTGTGGGCTTGATTTCCATCCCCAAGGCTTTACCTGCTACATTCAGGTGGAGGTGAACGGAGAAGAAAGCAACCTGGCACCTTTTGCTGATAAAGATATTGTTCTCCTTAGACTGTCTTTTGTTGCGGAGAATGGCACTGAGGGGGCCAATTTGAAATTAGCATATTTAATCAGGCTTTGAATGACAGGGGTGGCCTGGGAAAGCCGAGGGAAATCATCAAAACAATTAAAAAACGAAAATTAGAATATTTCGGACATGTGATGCGACACCCAGAAAAATACGGCATACTCCATTTAATCCTCCAGGGAAAGAGTGAAGGCCAACGAGGTCCAGGCAGAAGAAGAACATCGTGGCTTCAAAATCTAAGGGATTGGTTTGGACAAAACTCAGCAGCACTTTTTTGTGCGGCTGCTGATAAAAACAGGATTGCCAACATGATCACCAACGTCCGATAAGGGATATGGCACAAGAAGAAGAAGATAATCAAAGAATGAAACTTTAGCAAGGAACTCCTGTTTGTGGAAAGAGGGGGGTTACAACCAGTTACTTCCTCTGATTTAGTGCAATCCAGGATGATGGGCAGGACTGTTCTCCATCAAGGCAATGAAACCAGGACTTGCAGAATTTAGTGGATAATGAAGAGATGCTTCATACATTACACTAAGTCATAATTTGCTTAACAATGTTTTGTTACATAAGCCATAACACGCTGAACCAGAGCGTCTCCTGGTAACATTCTAATTGGATTACTTTATTCTGCTCTGTACGTGGCAAATCTTCAAGGCAGCTTCAGACAGTGCCAAATACGTACGAGGGCATGGTTGATTTGGAGATGGTCAAAATCCTGTTCTGGTGGAAGAGAAGGTTTTTGTACCTTGGGATAAAACTGTGGGGTCCTTGGAACCCTCTGAAATAGGTGGTTTTCTTGCAGACATTTCATTACCCAACCAGGTAACATCATCAGTGTTGTTATTAGAGTGCTAGAATTCACTGACTCAATGAATTATGCCATTGCAATATGGTTGCCCCAGTTAAAGCATAAAGTGTTTTCTATGGTTCTTCATATCCTGATACATATAAACCTCAGACCTGAAAAGCTTCTACAGCAATTTAAAAGGATTTTAAATTTTAGCTTTAGCTATGATCCAAACAGAGTGGATTGATCCAGCTTTCTATCATCAGTTCTGAATGGCTGATCTGAGGACATCCCACTTCTGCCTTTCCCCCCCAATGTATAGCAAGGACTTTTTCAATCCAAAAAGCTAATCTGGGCTTCAGGGCTTCGGGTAAATTATTATTACCTCTGGATCTCTTCCCAGAAATTTCAGTTGTCATCATTTACCAAGGATCTGGAAAAATCAAATAACAAATTGGGAAAAGACCTTTACCTGCCAGAGACTCTAGAGATCCAGGATCCAGAGGTTAAAAACAGTGATTCCTTCTTATTACCAACAAGTCAATAGCAATAGAACTTAAGACTTATATACTGCTTCACAGTGCTTTACAGCCCTCTCTAAGCGGTTTACAGAGTCAGCATATTTGCCCCCAACAATCTGGGTCCTCATTTTTACCGACCTTGGAAGGATGGAAGGCTGATTCCACCTTGAGACTGTCAGGACTCTGGCTGTGGGCAGAGTCAGCCTGCAATACTGCATTTGAAGCACTGCACCACAATGGGAAGGAAGGAAGGAAGGAAGGAAGGAAGGAAGGAAGGAAGGGCAATAGCACTTAGACTTCTATACCACTTCGTAGTGCTTTTATAGCCCTCTCTGAGCGGTTTACAGAGTCAGCATATTTGCCCCCAACAATCTGGGTGTTCATTTTACCAACCTCCGAAGGACGGAAGGCTGAGTCAACCTTGAGCCGGTCAGAATCGAACTCCTGGCAGTCGGCAGAGTCAGCCTTCAATACTGCATTCTAACCACTGCACCATCTTGGTCAAGCCAAGGCTAGCTGTGCCTATTGAACCGATATAAATTATAAACATTATGGGAAGCAATTTTAGGAAAAAGAACGCTTTGGGGTTTTGCGAACAGCAGACACAGCTGGGGTCTGTTATTCTAAAGGTGCTCTGTCAGAGGGATGAATAAGCCTCTGGAGCTTGCTGGATTTCAAAGTTTCCAGAGATTGTGACTCAACTTCCAATGAAGCTGAGTGGAAGAAGCAACTTGTCTTAGTCAAGAACCCCCTGGTGCCTAAAGAACTCGCTCTAGCTGGGCAACGCCAGAAACTATAACACATCTACGTGACAAAAAGGGCCAGGAAGCAATGAAATGTGAAGGGACCAGCTGAGATCTGTCCATTTTTAGCCAGCTTTATCCCCAAGGGATGTGAGTG
>NW_015400401.1:0-1156 GCF_001527695.2 Protobothrops mucrosquamatus
TCTTGTGGCTATACTGGGGGTTTAAAGACAGCCAATTTCTCTAGCTGCATGTGGCAGCAGAGGCTGGTAGGGAACAACATTGACTTGGGAAAGGAAGGTAACAGCCTAGCCTAAAAATGATCACTAGACCCAGTGGTCTACATTTGTCTGATGGTAGAATCTATCCTGTGAATTCATTAATTTATTTTAACAAACTTCTCTATTACAGATAGTCCCCAATTTGTAACCATAATTAAGCCCAAAATATCTGTTACTAAGCAAAACATTTAAGTGAATTTTGCCCCGTTTTATGACCTTTCTTGCAACTCTTGTTAAGTGAATCACTGCAGTTGTTAAGTTAGTAACACAGTTGTTAAGTGAATCTGGTTCCCCATTGATTTTGCTTGTCAGAAGGTCACAAAAGGTGATCACATGACCCTGGGACACTGCAACTGTCATAAATATGAACCATTTGCTAAGCATCTGAATTTTGATTAGGTTTCCATAATGATAATGCAACGGTTGTAAATGTGCAAAATGGTCATAAGTAAGTTTTTTCAGTGCCATTATAACTTCAAACTGTTACTAAATGAACTGTTGTAAGTCGAGGACTACAACAGTTCCTTGTTAAGCTCTCTAAAAGCAGTGCTTTTGATTCTTAAAGAATGTCATTGGCTGGAATGTGAAGAATGTGACTTCTCCACTAAACTTTGCTTAATTTACTTTCTACTGCAGCTTCTATTTAGCAATAGCACTTAGACTTATATACTGCTTCACAGTGTTTTACAGCCCTCTCTAAGTGGTTTACAGAGTCAGCATATTGCCCCCAACAATCTAGGTCTTCATTTTACTGACTTCGGAAGGATGGAAGGCTGAATCAACCTTGAGCCAGTCAGGATCGAACTACTGGCAGTTGCAGTAGTGGGATTCAGCCAGTTCACACTAGTTTGGCAGAACCGGTAGCTAATTTTTTTTTTTTTATTTTTTTTTTCAATATAGAATTTTATTGTTTTTATCATAAAAGAAGAAATACATCACAAGTATTACACAATGATTTATCCCATCCCCCCACCCCCCGGACTTCCCAAACCAAACCTAGGCTAACATTCAACTACAAGTAAACAAATATTAATATCTCTAACTCCAAACTCTAAACTTAAACAATCCATCTCCTCCG
>NW_015400401.1:4904-6223 GCF_001527695.2 Protobothrops mucrosquamatus
GTAATTTTGCTTTCATGGTTTTTTAAATTATAAAATTATACCATTAAATCATTTATGGATTTTATTTTAACATTACCACATAGCCAAATTCCACTGATATTTCAATAATTCAAACACCAATATGTTATGTATTTTTCATAGATTAAGATATCTCCAAGAGAGTATCTACCCCTTGCCACCTCTTCTCTCCCTTTCACTTTACGTGTTCTTCACACAGGGTGCATAAAATAGCATTAAACAAAAAAACTGGCTCTGGTTCCAATGGTATTATTTTCCTGGTGGTTGCTGTTCTACCAACAAAAAATATGACTGTGCTGGTAACACTGTGGTTGTTATGCACATTGTTAATGCTTTGGAATTGTACTGTAACTTAAACACAGCAGTTTAAAGAAGGAATAGTATTTAGTCTTTGAGATAGAGAAGGAGCCTTTTAACTTCGGACAGGTAAAGATAATCAAAGTCTCAAAGAGTCAGAGCAATTCAGACTTAGTAAAGCAGGAAGGAACTGCTACAGCCTATGAGCAAAACAGCTTTCTAGGTTTAAACAATATTTAGAAATTTAGAAATAAGTATTTAGAAATTTCACAAAACAGAGGAAGACTGTTTTTATATGAGGTGAACAAAGATAATAATAATAATAAAGTTGGAAGGGACCGTGGAGGTCATCTAGTCCAACCCCTTGCTCAGACAGGAAACCCTATACCATTTCAGACAAATAGCTGTCCAGTCTCTTCTTAAAAACTTCCAGTGTTGGAGCATTCACAGCTTCTGGAGGCAGGTTGTTCCACTGATTAATTGCTCTAACTGTCAGGAAATTTCTCCTTAGTTCCAGGTTGCTTCTCTCCTTGGTTAGTTTCCAAAAAGACTCTAGTTCACCTCATATAAGACTGTCTCTAGACTGTCACTTTAAAGTGCTACTCTTCCTAATGAACTGGCAGTAAAATATAGTTGGCACTCATTGCACTGCTCTTGTGGCTAGTTATATTTCTGCCTAGGGAACCAGACCAATGAATGAAGCTGCCTTACTCTTTAATATGAGACAATCTAAGGGAAATGACTGGTGGATTCTTCTGACTTTGTTTCTCTTCCAATGAAGCACCTTTTGAAAATCACCAATCGACTACCAGTGGCCTTCCGGGTACGCTTTAAGGTGTTAGTTACCACCTTTAAAGCGCTCCATGGCATAGGACCTGGATATTTACGAGACCGCCTTCTGCCACAGATTCCCTCCCACAGACCGGTACGCTCCCACAGAGCGGGCCTCCTCAGGGTGCCGTCGGCCAGGCAGTGTCGGCTGGCGACCCCCAGGGGGAGGGCCT
>NW_015400402.1:0-1086 GCF_001527695.2 Protobothrops mucrosquamatus
GATTTCCCAAAGCAAAGAGGATAGGTTAATTACTCTTTCTAAGAGCGGATGTGTTTCGCCTTCTAAACCGCGGTGGAAACTGTTATTTCCTAATGAAAATTACAAGGAGCGTTATTTCCCAATTGCAACACGCATCTGTTCTTATTCATGCAGAGGCTGGGATGCACCGCACATAACAACAGTGTGACAACCCGGAATACAGTCTGCACAGTTTCGTTGTGATGCAGTGTGTCACTCCAGGAAGTCACACTATTTCTCGACTTAACGACCAAAATTGGGAGGGATCGGAATTTCCACTGCTAAGCAAGAAGGTTGTTAAATGGATCGTGCCTGGTTTTACGACCTTTTTTTGGGGCAGGGTTGTTCAATGACTCACTGCTGCTAAGTGAATCACGAGGTCGTTAAACGAATCCAGCTTCCCCCCCCCCTTGAGTTTGCTTGTCAGGAGGTTGCCAAAGGGGATCACGCGACCAGGGACCGTCATAAATGTGAATCAATTGCCAAGGGTCCGAAGTTTGATCACGTGACCCTGGGGATTCTTGCAACGGTCGTTTAAGTGCGAGGACCGGTCCTAAGTCGCTATTTTCAGTGCCGTTGTAACTTTGAATGGTCACTAAACAAAATGTTGTAAGTCAAGGACTACTTGGACGTGCCGGTTGCCAAGGATCCGAAGGAGAGAAGCAGCCAAGGACAAAGGAGAAATTTTTTGACAGTTAGAACAATTAATCGGTGGAACTACCTGCCTCCAGAAGTTGTGAATGCTCCAACACTGGGAGTTTTTAAGAAGAGACTGGACAGCCATTTGTCTGAAATGATGTAGGGTTTCCTGACGGAGCGGAGGTTGGACTAGATGACCTCCAAAGTCCCTTCCAACTCTGTTATTCTGTTATTCTGTTATTCTGCTATCCTTCCTTCCTTCCTTCCTTCCTTCCTTCCTTCCTTCCTTCCTTCCTTCCTTCCTTCCTTCCTTCCTTCCTTCCTTCCTTCCTTCCCTAATCACTGGAGGTTTTTAAGAAGAGATTGGACAGACATGTGTCTGGAATGGCATAGGGTCTCCTGCTTGAGGACTAGAAGACCCCCCCCCCC
>NW_015400402.1:4401-6222 GCF_001527695.2 Protobothrops mucrosquamatus
CTCTAGGGGGTCCCCAAAGGATCCAACCCAGCGTAGTTCCCTCTCCAAGGGGGCTGCAGCCCCCCACACACTCCCCTCTTTCAATCCGGCTTTGGTGCTGAAGACCAAGCCTTGGTGGACATCCCCCCCCCCCCCCGTTGCTGGCAATCTCCCTTTGGCAGGTCTCCGGCTCCAGCCCTTGGCAGGGAGGCCCCCGTTGGGCTGTGACCAAGTGGGGAGGGGCACCCTTCAAAAAGGAATGCCAGGAATGGGGGCTGCAGGGGAGGGGGCGTCCATTCCTTGCAGGAGCCCCCACCGGCCTAGGGTTGCCAGGTGTCCACTATTTGAGTGGACAGTCCACTTTTTTCACATTATGTTCACTATTTTTTTTTCACAAAATAGTGGACATTTTTTTTTTTTATTCCAAAGCTTTATGAGGAAACGGTACGTAATCTAAAGCTGTACAGTCTACTTTTTTTTACTACTTAAACCCCCCCCCCCCCGCGCTTGTCCGCTATTTTTTGGAAGCAGACCTGGCAACCCTACCCACCGCCAGCCATCCGCCGTGGAGGTACTCCAACCCAGGCAGTGGGAAGGGTCTTCCCCTGCTGAGGGTGGTCTTCTTGGGACTGGCAGAACCAGAGCTAGCTTTGGCCTGGCCCAATGGATGCCAAGCCCCCTTCCATTATCCAGGGGCCGCTCATGTGAACCGCTCATGTGAACGTTGATCACAAGGAAGGAGATGTGATTGCTGGGGAAAAAAAAAAATCCCCAATTAATAAGCACCCAAGGGAC
Organism: Protobothrops mucrosquamatus; assembly: GCF_001527695.2. NCBI lineage: Eukaryota > Metazoa > Chordata > Lepidosauria > Squamata > Viperidae > Protobothrops > Protobothrops mucrosquamatus. Next base: position 5,176 of record NW_015400402.1, read on the forward strand.
GGCTTCGTGATGAAGACCCTGGATATTTGATCCTGGACTGATCCGAGAGAACAATTCGGGGTGATTTGGGTAAACAAGGAACCGTGGAGACGTTCTACCAGTAAATTACAGGCGGTGCGCTTTGAACTTTTAACTTGGCTGCTGTTGCGGTTCCAACTCAGGAGAGATAAATATGTGTTTTTCTCTTTTTGGATTTTTTTTTTAAATCCACTTTTTAAAGGTCGGGTTTCGTGTGTTTCTGTCTTTTTTTGTTTTTTTTTAATCCACCTTTTTAATGGTTTTTCTCCGTTTAATGTTGTCGTGTATTTCAATCGTTTGAATAAAATAAAAAGTTGTAAAAAAAAAAAAAAGCAAACCACAAGAACGGTGGTTAGGGGTCCAGTTAGGGACGCCGAGCCAAAGGGATAGAATAATTCTTTGGAGGGATCTGCAATTCCCCCCAAAAAGAAAAAAGAAAAAAAAAAGAACAAAAGGGCTTCTCCAGAGACTCCTCTGTTTACTCCGCAAATTATTGCTAATTACCCAGGGTCTTTGTGTAGCTGTTGCTTGCACTAAGAAGAAACAGAGATGTTGCTATTTAGCTCCCCCAGAGATTTTTGTTACAGGAAGCAAACTTGAAGTCAAATGTTCATATAAAGGCCCCTATTTGCATAGCAACACAGTGTTCTAATATTTGAGGGGCTGCCCCAAAGAAGACGGGGTCAACCTATTCTTCAAAGCTCCTGAAGGCAGGACAAGAAGCAACGGATGGAAACCAATCAAGGAGAGAAGCAACCTAGAACTAAGGAGGAATTTCCTAATAGAGAGAGCAATCAACCAGTGGAACTCCTTGCCTCCAGAAGTTGTGAGTGCTCCAACACTGGAGGTTTTAAAGAAGAGATTGGACATCCATTTGTCCGAAATAGTATAGGACAGTGATGGCGAACCTTTTAGAGACCGAGTACCCAAAAGCCCCCCTGCCCCCCTCCACCCACCCCGCCATGGCCCACCACAGATCGCCCAGGCGGCCCAGCAGCGCCATGGCAGCCCCGCCCTCGGCCTGCACCC
>NW_015400403.1:0-1119 GCF_001527695.2 Protobothrops mucrosquamatus
CTTCCCTCCAAAGCCATTGCAAAGCTTCAGTTTCCACCCAGATGCTGGAGCAGGAGGGATCCCTGCCCGGGCACAGCAGGGCACTCTTCACATGGGCAGAGGAATCCCGGAGGCTGATCTCCAGCGGAGAAACAGGGAGATCTGGCTGGGAAAGCAGAAAGGGGAAGGGAGGGAAGGAGGAGCTGAGGCTGCTAAGGGGCGGGTCTGAAAAGCAAAGGCGGAGCACGAGAGGAGAGCATAAGCCCCGCCCCCACCTCTCCTCTCCCACTCGCTGCATCCCCGCTTCCGTCTGTGTGTCCCGCTTCGCCCTGGCAGGATCGGCACTGGATCCCCCAGGAGAGGCTTCTGGGTCCTGCTTCGGGCAGGTCGGGCTGCTCTCCGGGTTCCAGGCCACTCCTTCCAGGCCGCGAAGAGAAAGGTAGAGTCTCCCTTCCCTCCAGGAGGGCAAAAGGGGGTCCCTCCCCGGGTTGGATCTGCCCCCTCCTGGTGTGAGGGATTGTTGATTCTAGGAATCTTTGTCTTTCTAATCCCAGCTTCCTGACTCCAATCTTTCTGACAAGATTATCACATCTGCATTTCTGCAGACCTGGTTCCTGTTTGGGGCAGAGAGACTGGTGGGGGGGGGGAGAAAGGGGGTGTTTCTGTCTTTAAGATCCTTTGGGGAAATATAATATTCTGCCTTTTTAATATTCCCAAAATATTTCTTTCTCTGGATTCTTCCCACAGTATTAACCCAGACTGACCTCATTGCGATGGGGAGGGGAGTCTTTGGGGAATAGAAAAGGGTTAAATTAACTGAATGCAGTTCATGTTTTCTTAATCCCCAAGAGTTCCTCTTTCTTTGAGCTCAATGTAAAAAGCTAAAAATAAAATCCTTTCTTTGTAAGGTAATTGTTGTGTTCTTTGTATTCCCCCCTCCCTAATCCCCTATGCATATCCTGATCACCCATTAAGGGTGATTGCCCTTCACCATTGATCGCCCATTAAGGGTGATTGCCCTTCTCCATCTGCATACAGTTTCATGCCCGTTGCTGGTTGGCTAACTAGCAACAGGGTCTTGCCAGCCAATGGAATTGTGTGATTACAAGCCAGGGGAATCCCATAAAAGAGGGCTCCCCT
>NW_015400403.1:4753-6222 GCF_001527695.2 Protobothrops mucrosquamatus
CTTTCATTCTGCTTAATCTAAATAGAGAGGAATGAATATTCTTTGCTTTTATTCTAATATTTCAATGGTTTTTCTTTTGTTTCTACAAAGCTGGGCAGAATCTGAAAAAAATCATTATTTTCCTTGTTTTGCCATGAAGAGGCTGTGAGGTGGCAGCCCCTTGGTGGGTTTTATCAAATCAGAATAGAGCTGGAAGGGACCTTGGAGGTCTTCTAGTCCAACCCCTTCCTCAAGTAGGAGTCCCTATACCATTCCAGACAGGTGGCTATCCAGTCTCTTCTTAAAAGCCTCCAGTGATGGAGCAGCCATAACCTCTGAAGGCAAAGCTGTTCCACTGGTTAATTGTCTTCACTGTTAGGAAGTTTCTCCTTAGTTCCAGGTTGCTTTTCTCTTTGATTAGTTTTCATCCATTGTTTCTTTTCCTGCCTTGAAGTGCTTTAAAAAACAGGTGGACGCCCTCTTCTTTGTGGCAGCCTCTCCAATATTGGAATACTGTTATCATGTCACCCCTGGTCCATCTTTACTCTAGACTGGCTATAAACAATTCCTGCAATCGTTCTTCACATGTTTTTGTCTGCAGGCCTTTAATCATTTTAGTTCCTCTCCTTTGCCCTTTTTGCAGGGTCTCAATATCTGTTTTGTAATGTGACCAAACCTGGATGCAGTATTTCAAGTGTGGTCTTACTAATTTACTTGCTCTTTATAAAGCTATACTAATACTTCTTGTGATTTTGATTCTACGACTCTTGTTTATACAACCAAGGATTATAATAGCTTTTCTGGATGTTTTTGCACACTGCTGGTTCATGTTTAAGTGATTTGCCACTGGACTCCAAGGTCCCTCTCAGAGTTAACTGTTTTTGAGGCAGCTTTTCCCTAATCTTTATTTGCACCTTTAGTTTTTCCTGCCTATATGTAAAACCTTCCTTTTCTCCACATTAAGTATATTCTAGTCATGAGTTTCATCCCACCAAGTTTCAATAATGGCAACTATATAATATCTACCTTCACATACTAATACTTCAAGTTCGCCCTATTTGTTCCCTAAACTTTGAGCGTTAGTGTATGGCAGACATGTCAAACACAAGGCCTGGGGGCCGGATCCGGCCCCCGAAGTGGTTTCATGTGGCCCGCGAAGCCATCGTAGAAACAGTGAGGGAACAGCCCCCGCTGTCGTGGCCCTGGCCCAGGCCAGCCAGGAACCAATGTACAATTTTGTGCTGGCCATCTTGGCACTTGCCCCGGTGGACCATGCCTTGGCACTTGCCCCGGTCCCACCCCCTTCTGCCAGAGACCCTCAGATCTGTCCCACTCCTGCCCAGGCCCCCATAGGCACCCTTGACGTGAATGATGTAGAACTGGCCACGCCCACCCAGTAGGCCACACCCACTCCATCCACGCCCACCCAGTAGGCTGCACCCACTCTGGCCACACCCACCCAGTCCCCCCAGGGCAACCGCAATGCTGAT
>NW_015400404.1:0-1191 GCF_001527695.2 Protobothrops mucrosquamatus
TAATGGCGTACAAACGGGGAAGGCGACGACCAAGTCGCAGCCTTACAAATCTCGTCAATGGACGCCTGTGTGGACCATGCTGCCGATGTCGCAGCGCTACGAGTGGAATGCGCAGTAATACGACTAGGAGCCGACAGGGATGATGACTGGTACGCCTCCGCAATACAGGCCCTGATCCACCTGCCAATAGTACCCGAGGAAACCTTCTGGCCCAAAGAGGCCGGACGGTAGGAAATAAAAAGGGCCTCTGACTTACGAAATGGTTCTGTACGTTTAATATAACGCCGCAACGCCCTACGGACGTCTAGCGTGTGCCACTGCCGCTCCAGGTTGTGGGAAGGATCGGGGCAAAAATTGGGCAAGATGACTTCCTGTGCCCTGTGGAAAAGCGAATTAATTTTGGGAACAAATGTGGGGTCCAGACGAAGGACCACTCTATCACTGTGAAAGATACAAAGGTCACTTCTGATTGATAAAGCGGCCAGCTCAGATATGCGTCTGGCCGATGTGATAGCTATCAGGAACGCAACCTTAAGGGAGAGATTCCTCAATGGAACAGTCTTCAGTGGTTCGAAAGGAGGCTTGGTAAGAGCCCGAAGCACGAGTGGTAACTCCCAAGAAGGATACCTGTGCACCACGGGAGGCCTGGTGTTACAGGCGCCTTTGATGAAAGCTCGAATCCTGGGATGTTGTGCCAGAGGGACTGAGTCTGCACAGGTAAGTAATGTGGACAAAGCAGCCACCTGTCTGCATATGGTCGCAGGGGCGAGGCCTTTGTCCAGACCATCCAGAAGATAGTCCACTATCTGAGGGATAGAAAGGTTGCGTATATCCAGTTGACGACTCCGGCACCAAAGGCAAAAATTCTTCCAAGTAGAATCATAGATGCGATTGGTCGCCGGACGTCGTGAGGCTTGAATCATGGAAATGGCACGAGCAGAAAATAGTTCTTGGGCCATTATACTGCGCTCAAGTGCCAAACGGTCAGTTGTAACCATTGGGGTTCCGGATGTTGAAGGGGCCCCTGGTGCAATGACACCCGGTGAGGTGGAATCCGCCACGGAGGGCATATGGACAGTGTCATCAAGTCGGCAAACCACGGCCTCTGAGGCCAATATGGTGCCACCAGGATCACATCCGCCCGTTCCCGAAGGATCTTGCGTATGGTCGCCGGTAAGAGAGGTAACGGAG
>NW_015400404.1:4829-6222 GCF_001527695.2 Protobothrops mucrosquamatus
CTGTTCCCCTGACCACCCGACCAAAAACAAATTTTAATTTTCTCTCTGGGCAATAGTCACGGCCCTTGAGGTAGGAGCCGAAGGCACGGTTGGAACCACTCCTTGTGTTCCGCCCCGGAGGCCTTAGGTGGCCAGGCAATGTGCACCAGTGAAATCAAGGCAAGAAGGCCCAAAGGAACAAGTTTAGGGGCTGGCCAGATTTAAAAGAAGGCCTAACCAATTCAGAATTGTTTGCAGAGGTGATTGAGTTGTTAAGATTCTTGCTAATGAAATTCCCCCCCCCCCGATGAGACCTGGGGCAGGGTAGCAAATAGAATGCTTCGTGAGGCCTAAAGAAGCTGCCACGTGGCTTCAAAATGGCGGCCGCAAGTACTAATTAGGTAATTACCAGAGCCGGATGGAAATTTTGGCAGAGATCGGGGATTCTGCAGCCTGTTTTTAATTGTCCAGTGGCCTGTGCCCAAGGTTTGCTGTGAAACTGAGGCTTTGAGAGGAAACGAGGCCTTTGCGGCTCCTCGCCCCAAAACGGAGTTTCAAAATGGCGGCCGCAACGTGTTTCTCCCTGCCGAGAGGCTCCGCTGCCTCAAAATCGATTATTGAATACTGAATCGGATTGGAATAGACCTGGGGCCTCTTGTAGAGCCCCCCGCGATTTCCCCTCGATTGCTAGACGTAATGGGTGATCCGGGCTTCGTTGCCCTTTTTCGGCAACTCAAAATGGCGCCCGCGATCGTTTCAGGCAGTCCTGAATGATCCGAAGAAGATAGCCACACAAGGGAGTCCTCCGTGAATCAGGGAGAGAAAGAACAGCCGTTCTTTTCAAACCTCCTGAAACGGAGTTACTCCTACCCTCCCCAGAGCCCTGGGGAAGAAAAAGGGAAATCCTTTCTGGGAATTCCTCCCCCCCCACTCCCTTACCGTCCCAGGGACAGGAATGGGGAAAAAAACACTGATCCCAGTGATATTAATTTAATGAAGGGGAAATCGAATTAGTTAGGAATTGTTGGAAAGGGAGAATTCACAATAGGATCTAACCTGCAATTAACTGAGAGCCAAGCCTGACACGTCGTCAAGAGCTGAGACCAAGTTAAAGACTGGATCAGCAAGAGGGGGCGTGTCAAGTTTGACTACTTGGTCTCAAGAGCAGGCATCCAATGAAAACCCACATGTGAATTCTCCATCTCCCGTACTGGAGAACCAAGATACCTCAAATGGGCTAACTTACAGAATGTATCCAAAATAATCCATGACTCATGTGGAATTGAAATTTCATGAATTTTACGAAACATTTTATGACATAAAGCATTTTATGACGCAGCACAAAATTCCATAAAGCATTTCTTATAGTCAACTTCTGAGGTTTGACTGTCCTTGTACAGTTCAACATGGGCTA
>NW_015400405.1:0-1384 GCF_001527695.2 Protobothrops mucrosquamatus
TTTAGATGATCATGTGAGATTTCACACTTGGGAGGAACAGCCACATTAAGAAATAATGAAATATTTGATGGATAATTAATCCCCTCACTTTCTTTTAATTGTGTAGATTGCCTATTGCTTTAATTTGGATAAAAACAAGGCTGCTTGTTCTAAAGGTTGAATATGTGTGTAGTAGTATTTGGCATTATTCAGATCAAAGGTGAATGCAAGATTGATTCACAATAATGATAATGATAATGATGATAAAGTTGGAAGGGACCTTGGAGGTCATCTAGTCCAACCCCCTGCTCAGGCAGGAAACCCTATACCATTTTGAACAAATGGCTGTCCAGTTTCTTCTTAAAAACTTCCAGTGTTGGTGCATTCACCACTTCTGGAGGCAGGTTGTTCCACTGGTTAATTGTTCTGTCAGGAAGTTTCTCCTTAGTTCTAGGTTGCTTCTCTCTTTGGTTAGCTTCCACCCGTTGCTCCTTGTCCTGCCTTCAGGCGCTTTGGAGATTAGCTTGACTCCCTCTTCTTTGTGGCAGCCCCTGAGATACTGGAACACTGCTATCATGTCCCCCCTCGTCCTTCTCTTCGTTAAACTAGACATACCCAATTCCAGCAACCGTTCCTTATATGTTTTAGCCTCCAGTCCCCTAATCATCTTTGTGGCTCTTCTCTGTACTCTTTCTAGAATCTCAGCATCTTTTTTACATCATGGTGACCAAAACTGGATGCCGTATTCCAAGTGTGGCCTTACCAAGGCATTGTAAAGTGGTATTAACACTTCACGTGATCTTGATTCTATCCCTCTGTTAATGCAGCCTAGCACTGTGTTGGCTTTTTTGGCAGCTGCAGCACACTGCTGGCTCATATTTAGGTGATGGTCCACTAGGACTCCGAGATCCCTCTCACAGTTACTACTGTTGAGCAAGGTACCCCCTATACTATACCTGTACATTTGGTTTTTCTTGCCTAAATGTAGAACCTTGCTTTTTTCACCATTGAATTTCATTTTGTTAGATAATCTTTGTTAGATAATCTTTTGTTAGACAATCTTGTTCTTGGTTTTAACCTAGGTTTTTTGTTGTTGTTGTTGTTTTTCAGCAAGGGTTGATCAGAGCCTAATTTAATGCACACATTATGCAAGCACTATTTGAACATTTTGCAGAATGTTCAAAATCTGTTCACATACATCACACCTGACTTTTTTAGAGTTTGATTTATAAAAGCACTTTAATATTAAAAAGGAAAAAAAATCAAACCTCCCCAGCTCCATGTTGCTCCATTAGCATTTGCACAGTCAATTTGATGGTACAGATTTGCCTCTTTTACAAAATGTGCACCTATAAATACCTAAGATAAAATCTTTGGGGATAGTTTGTGCTTTCCTTGCTCTCCA
>NW_015400405.1:5078-6222 GCF_001527695.2 Protobothrops mucrosquamatus
TAATTCCACTATTTCAGTAGAAATGCCGAGATATTTCAAGTTTGTTTTTGTGGGAGAAATAGAATGGCAGAGATGAAAGGTCCCTTGCGCATGGAGATAGAAGGCATAGACTCTCAATTTCTGAACTATTTCTCAAGGCCCCAAAATTATTCCAATAGTCCCAGGTGTCTGTTAATAACAATAGGTTTATTTTCTAAATCGAACTACTTTGAATAGAAAGATTTTCAGGGAATGCTTTTTATATAAAAAGTATTCCTTTGCTATGAGTTGCCATGTGCTACTTATTTCTGTACTTCAAGAAGTACATTACCAAAAGTAATACTGTAAATTTAATTGCTATGGTGGTACCCATGCTTTATGATCCTAGTAATTATCACATCTCTACCCCCATGTCAATTAAGTTTGAAAAATGTTCTCTGTCTGTCTGTCTGTCTGTCTGTCTGTCTGTCTGTCTCTCTCTCTCTCTCTCTCTCTCTCGGTAAATCTAATTGCCATAAGGGTTATCCCAAGATAATTTAACTGAGATATCAGAGGTCTGTACAGATGCTGCAATACTTTAACATGGCAGCTAAGCTTAGCAAAAATCCTCCATAAGCACCATATAGTAGAATGGTTCTTTGGATGTGGGAAACCTCTTTGTCTGTGTTTAAAGGCATGGTGCCTTAACTTTGTAATTTGCCTCTTTTAAAAGATATTTATTTGTATACTGATGCCCTCTACCATGTTAGGGTCACAACTATTTCTTGACGGTCTCCCATCTGAATACTAACCATTTCTAACCTTCTTAAAGCACGGTCAACCACATTCTGCCCCCTTATATATATCGCAAGTGGCCAATAATTCAATGGCTGTAGGGCACTTTTTACAGATTGGGGAGGAGTGTCCAAGTCTTTCTGAAAGGCCAGCAAGATCAGAGCCAATCTTACCTCAGAGGGAAAGATATCACAAATGTTATTACAAATCTAGATTTTACAAAGACAAAGCTGTTCATGGCAGGTGGCTGTGGCTCATATAACATTGGATCTGAGCCTTAAAGCAACTCCACAAAGCTGATTAATGTTACAACCAGTCCTACCATGTTAACTCTGATCCTGAAGGTGTACTTGAGCCAGTAGGAAAGAATTTAGAAACCCTACACAAATGC
>NW_015400406.1:0-4630 GCF_001527695.2 Protobothrops mucrosquamatus
ATGGAGTTTCCATTAATAAGCTTTCTCACCAGCTCTCCAGAATGTCAACGTTTCTCAACAGCAATACAGTAACTTCAACTGCTATTGGAGATTAATGCAGTGACCCAGTTGACAGAAGCAATAGCATAGAGTCACAGAGATGTGGCAACCATTTGGGAGTGATACAAAGACCTTGCATGAAGGTGACCTAAAATAAAACGGTTTTTTTCCCCGTCTGGACAAATTCTATGATTTCTCATCCCTGCGGGATTGCAGTAAATCAGTTCACAAGCATGGGGGGGGGTGTCACATTTCTCAATGCACCAATTCCAGAAAAGTCTTAGAATGCTGAGATTCTTTATTAAATATATATAATGCTACCTGCCCTAGATAAATAAATAATCCATTTTTCCAGCTTTTTAACACTAAATCAAACTAAGGACAAGAATGAAAATAGTCCTTTCTAGATTCCTGATCCCAGGAATTCATAATCCCACATAGGGAGCACAATCAGTCCAGATTGGTGGTTCTCAACATGACCATATATTTCCCATGCCACGTTTCTGTGATGCCACAATCTTATATGATACTGTTTAAATTAATAAATAGTGGAAATGATAAATTACTTCCAGCTAAAAGCACCTATGAGGGGGGTCATAAAGGTACATGAGGCTGAGAAGGCAGTCATGAGCAAAAAGAAAGAAAAGGTTGAGGATTTCTGGTCTAGATAGATACATAAAACAAATGCCAGGCTCAACTAAAACTGGATTCTTAACTGTGTTATAAGAGGAGGTGATCAAATCAAGAGGGCAATGTTCTCCATTGTGCAACTTTTAGAGAGCTGTGGTGGTGCAGTGGTTAGAATGCTGTATTGCGGGCTAATTCAGTGTTCACTGCCAGGAGTTCGATTCTCACCAGCTCAAGGTTGACTTAGCCTTCCATTCTTCCAAGGTCGGCAAAATGAAGTCCCAGAGTGTTGGGGGCAACATGCTGACTCTGTAAATTGCTTAGAAAGTGCTGTAAAGGATTATAAAGTGGTATATAAGTCTTAAGTGTTATTGCTATTAGTAGACAAGAAGGAAATCTTGTGGCAACAGTTAGGCTTAATGAAGGCATCTTACTGACCAAAACTTCAGGCATCTGGTGGTTAAATTTTCTGCTTGTTTGTCTTTTGAACTGTGTGGAGAAAGAATTCAGTGGCTTAGCAAACATTGCACCTCTCAGAGAAAGAACAGGCTAATGATCAAGGCCATCAAGAGATTGCATTAAAACTGGGACAATGTTGGTTTAACAAAATTTTTGAGCTTTCAACATTCAGGGCAACTAATCAGGTAGATCACAGAGAGGTTTTGCAGATCCAGACCCCAACTATCCTTCATGCAATGAATGTAATAGATCCATTCAAGAAACTTTTCTCTGTACTGCATCAGAATTGCATTTTCCCCAGGACACAGTATAGCTGTGTGACATACCCTTTGTTAACATGCAGTCAAATATGCACAATCATAAAAAGCCACAATAAGATTGGCTATATTTTAAATAACAGCATGAGCAGAGCATTACTGAGATAAGAAAATCTGATGGAAAAACGGGGCAATTGTGATAGAGACTTTGAGGAATGAATACAATAGCACATAAACTTATATACCACTTCATAGTGCTTTACAGCCCTCTCTAAGCGTTTTACAGAGTCAGTTTATTTCCCCCAACAATTTGGGTCCTCGTTTTACCAATCTCGGAAGGATCGAAGGCTGAGTCATCCTTCAGCAGATGAGAATCAAACTGCTGGCAGCTGGCAGTCAGCAGAAGTATCCTGCAGTACTGCATTCTAACCACAGCACCACCACGGCTCATGAGTGATATGCTTAAAGCTGTGGGAAGAATCCAGAAAAAGAAATATTTTGGGAAATATTAAAAAAGCAGAATCTATTTATCCAAAGGAATAATGGAGAAGATCTTAAAGGCAGAAAAGCAAGCCCAGTTTTCTTAATAGCACCAGGCAGAAACTAGGCAGAGGCCAGCTTTTAGAAATGCAAATTCAATAATCCATTCAGGAAGTTTGGGTCCAGAAAGCTAGAAGCTATGAGATTAGGAAGACAAAGACCTCTAAAATCTACATACTTCACTCAAACCCAAAAAATATGACCTTTGGGAACATAATAGGATTAACCCATCAGTACCAAAAGGGCACACTCAAACCCAGGTCAAAGTACATGAAACAGGAAATACAAAGCCTCAAGAACCCCAGAAAGTATAAAAACTCACCATTCCCTGCTACATGTAGTCAGCTTTCCCAGTGCCATGCTTTTGTCTGGCTCTGCTCTTCAATAAACTCCAACCTTCTTTCTAAAGCAGTCTCCATTTTGTTTATTCCCAGCTTGGACTGGACCCTGATGAAGATTTTTCTTTCTACAAAGCTATACACATGAAATCTGTTAAGAATAGTGCTCTTTAACCCAATCTTAACTGCAGAAACAAACACACTTTCCTGAATGAGGGAGGCCCTCCAAACTATTCCACTCAAACTACCCAAATTAGCAAAACATAACTTATAAAAACTCATCTGAATTTCTACTGACTTCCTAAAATGCTCATTTTCCTCACAAACGCAGCCAGATTTCAAACACAGGATTCACCATTGTTTAGCAAACCATTAACAAGGTTCTGTGCCGTTACTAAGGCCATGGCTTGCAACCACAATGGATGGGAGCTTTTTGTTGTAGCCAAATTCAAGTACTATCCATTAATTCTTGACTAACAGAAAAGGATGCTGGCATAAATTACATTGTTCCCATTGTCAATTCCAGCTCTGCCACAGCAATGAAAATGGCAACTGATGTTTATGTACTTATTACCGTATGAACCAAGTTAAGGAAAGGGAGTGTGGATTTCCTTGGCTTGGTTTCTCCTCCTATCCAGTTTTCTTACAAGAGAAGTAACAACCACCAGTCCTTAACATAGGGTTGGATGAGTTAAAATGAATTATTAGAATGGCGGGTTTAGTCACCTACAAAATTGCCTAACTAATAGAAAAAGGGGGGGAGGTACTCTCCAAAAGTTACAAGTGGTCAACATGCCTGTAACTTGTCATTCAGGTTCACTTGACAGGTAACAGGTTAAGAGATACAGAGGTACAGAGAAAAATGAGAGTGACCTCTACTAATATTCCTACTCAATGCAGCCACTCCTGTGACCTGTCAGTTGGGCTATTCTGGAACATGGATGCAAGTGAGGAAAAGCACTGATTTCTCACATCACTCCAACAAACAACATTAGGATTTAGGGTGATGTGTGAACACAGTTATTAATAATAAACCAGTGTATAAAATAATCGCAAATAACCCCAGACATTGTCATAACCCCTGAATTCATATACTGCTCTACAACAGATGGCAGATGGCAACTTAGTCCAGTAAAAGAACTTTGCTGCAAAGGTTGCTGCCTTTTTTTCTAAAGGCTTTTCATCGCTAAACACATCCCCAAGTCTCTATGTCAGGGGGGTCAAACTCAATTTCATTGAGGGCCGCATCAGCATTGCGGTTGCCCTCGGAGGGGGTGGCGGGGGGGTGGCCAGGGTGGGTGAGGCCTACTGGGTGGGCGTGGATGGAGTGTGTGTGGCCTACTGGGTGGGCATGGCCAGCTCTACATCGTTCGCGTCAAGGGTGCCTGTGGGGGCCTGGGCAGGAGTGGGACAGATCTGAGGGTCTCTGGCAGAAGGGGGTGGGACCGGGGCAAGCACCAAGGCATGGTCCATTTCTTCATTTCTCACAAAGGGTGACACCTCCCCAGCATGCACCCAGGGGGCGGGGGCGACACGGCAGAGGCTGGTTCCTCGCTGTTTCTAGATGGCCTTGTGGAGCTAAGACTGAATGCGTTTCAGCATAGATGGCCACCACAAAATTGTACATTGGCTCCCGGCCGGCCAGGGCCAGGGCCAAGGCAGCGGGGACCGTTCCCTCACTGTTTCCAGGATGGCTTCGCGGGCCACATGAAACCACTTTGCGGGCCGCATCCATCCCCCAGGCCTTGTGTTTGACATGTCTGCTCTATGTCCTCTGATGCTGTTTTCCAACCTGGTGAGTTAAACAGAGTTTGAGCTGTCCAAGTTGTAACCTAGACCAATTCTGCTGATTTTAAGGGATTAAGAGAGCCAATTTGATGTAATGGTGAAGACACCAGGCTAGAAAGCGGAGACCATGATTTCTATTTATTTATTTTATTTATTTATTTATTTATTACATTTGTACCCCGCTCTTCTCCTGGTGGACTCAGGGCGGCTTACAGCCAGTTTAAAAACAAAACAATCAATACAATATACAAAATTTAAAATGTAGTTAAAAAGAAATATTAATATGGGCCTTTTCTTCCTTTTTTTAAAAATTATTTAAAAACCAAATTTAAAATACCCCTTAGGCCAGTCCCGCCAGCTGAAATAGCCATGTCTTGAGGGCACGGCGGAAGGAGGGGAGATCCGGAATCACCCGGATCTCTGGGGGTAGTTCGTTCCAGAGGGTGGGGGCTCCAACAGAGAAGGCTCTCCCCCTGGGGGTCGCCAACCGACACTGTCTGGTTGACGGCACCCTGAGGAGACCCTCTCTGTGGGAGCGTATCGGCCGGTGAGAGGTAATCTGTGGCAGAAGGCGGTCTCGGA
>NW_015400406.1:6790-10570 GCF_001527695.2 Protobothrops mucrosquamatus
CCATAAATAGCACTTCACTCTCCTGTTTTTCACCATCACAACAATCATGTAAGGTATAATTAAAGAAGTACTTTATAAAAACACTATAGAAATGTTCTGCTAATCCAAAATTCTTTTTAACCAATATAGCAAATCCTTGTCATTAGTCCTGGTAGCACTATATTATTAAACCTACTTAGACTGTTGCTAAAGTCCATATCTTTTGGGTCTAGCAATTGAAAAGAATGATGATTCTAATCCATGTAATGGCCATATTCAGGGGTTAATTATTCTCCATGCAACCAGGGTTTAGTCTTAGCAAAACTAAACATCAGCTGTCTTTTATCTAGGAACAAAAGTTGGACACACGTCCTAAAAGACACGCAACAGACTTTGCAAACTGTACACATCTGTCTCCCTCCCTCCAAAGTACACACATACACACACACCAGTCCACATTGCAGCAACCCTAGCTGGAAGGCACTACCCACTAACCCTCTTCTGACCTCAATTCTTGCCCTTTGGTCTGTCATTTGTTGTAACATTAACAGAAGACAACCTTTGTGCTATTTCTAATGGGGAAGGCTTTCTTCCACCCCCACCCCCCCAATCTTCTTCCATAGCGCTAAAAAAAGAGAGGAAAAAATAAAGGCTTATATTCCAGGCAGGTTGACCGTTCCTGCCCAGATCCTATTGTCTCTCTGCCAGGAACTTGATTAGACAAACAGCCTTTTTTACTTTTCATGCTCCTGATATATCTTAAATGCCGCCACATTTTTTATAGTGCTGCAATACTGTTTTCTCATTTTGAAACTTTTAGGCTTGGGAAATACAATTTATTTGTATGACAAATGGGCTCATTCAGCACCCAGTTACGTTCTTCCATATTGCTATCCTTTAAAGCTTGGGGGTGGGTGGGGTGGGAATGGACAATTTTTCCTAGAAGCCAAAGTCTGTTATTTTATTATAACTTGTGCTTTTTTAAAAAAAAAATAGAAACTTTTAATGGGTTTTTTTTCAATGCAGCGTGACCCAGATGTGCTAAAATTTAAGCCACGTGATATAACCCTGAATTTCCATTTTAAAAATTGCCTCCAGAACCACTCAAGTTCAGGCTGCCAAAATCTGTTGATTGGTGATGGGGAACAAAGGAAAATAGGGTAAAACTGCAATAAGTTTAACGTCCCTTTGCAAGTGAAAACATGTTTCCAGCCCCCTCTTTTTTACATTTAGTTAGTTGATTTATATAGTTGCCCACCCCACACACGTGACTTGTTACAGCATTTATATCCTGCCAATTTCAAATGACTCCAGGCAATTACTTATTATACTGACATTTCTAAAGATCTCTCAGCAATTTGCAATAAAACCTCAAACCAAAACTCAACCCTGTAATATTAAAAACAATTACGTATACTCATTAAAATGGTTAAAAGACTGTTTTAAAAGATGCATTTTTGTGTCTTTTTCATACCAAAGAGGTTTAGAGATAAACATCTTATTTAGACAGGCATTCATTTTCTCAGATGGACAAGCTTTGTACAATTTTACTTAGGATCGTATTTTATGATTATCTGTGGTTTTGGATGCTCTGTCACTCCAGGAAATAATATTCAATAAAAAGTGGTAGTGTTACACACATACACACACCAAGTACAGCCATAATCCAAGTGAAAGAAAATAATCACTACAATCTTGAATGTCCCAAAAGTGCTTTTTCAAAAGGCAATTAGACTTTCTTTGTTTTTCCTTGAAGACATTTCGCTTCTCATCCAAGAAGCTTCTTCACTTCTGATTGAAGAAGTTTCTTGGATGAGGCTGACTGAACTTAAGAAGCTTCTTGGATGAGAAGCAAAATGTCTTTAAGGAAAAACAAAGCCCAGTTGCCTTTTGAAAAAGCATCTTTGGGACAACCATGATCAGGATGACTGAGAATCTCCATAGACATGCAGTCTTGAATGTCATTCATAATGGCCAACAGCAGATAATATAACCACTTAGCTCATCTCTTAGCAGATTCTGAAACAAGACAATTCACAGCCTGCTTTAATGATTAACTGGCGGCATACCTGCTTTCTTTACTACATGCACTTTAAAAATTATTCCTACATCTACATACCTGAAAATCTCTGAGTTACACATAAACACCCAGGAAAGAATTAAAAGCTCTCTCCCAGAAAAGCAAAAGTTCAAGAGTTTAGGTAGGAGTTTTTCCAACCTACTGTATATATTTTATGAGTCCCAACTATTCCTGTTTTGGGCTATAATAAAGTAATACGGTTCTCCTCCTACAAGAATCTCTGACATGTACCTTGGCAAATACTGAGGAAGCAGAGGTTAATTAGCCAAAGGGCTGGTTAATAAAGAACACAAGGTGTTCTGTTAGAAGATTGCAATGTTATTTGGAAACAAGCAATCTGATTCTCTGTAGAAGAAAAGGATCTTAGCACTTAGCAACAGCACTTAGACTTATATACTGCTTCGTAGTGCTTTACAGCCCTCTCTAAGCGGTTTACAGAGTCAGCATATTTCCCCCAACAATCCAGGTCCTCATTTTACCAACCTTGGAAGGATGGAAGGCTAAGTCAACCTTCAGCCGGTCAGGATCAAGCTCCTGGCTATGGGCACAGTCAGCCTCCAGTACTACATTCTAACCACAGCTCTTTTAGGATAGCAATCTTGTTGGACATAACTGTTCTGTCCCATCCTATGTGAGTCCTTGTTATGCTCACAAGGAGAAACCCCTCTTCCAAGAAACAGGAAGGAACCGCAAGAAAAAACCAACTCTTTTTATTCTCACAGACCTGAGTCAGAGTCCAAGGCAAACAAACACAGTCCACAGAAACTCAATCCTCAACACGAACGGTTGCCTTCGGCAACCAGCACCTCCCACACCTTCCCTTTTATAATTCAGCCAAGGGGTGGTTTCCTAATGCCTTCTCCTTTGCCTTTGGACGCCGCCCCATTGCATTCCTCTGTCCTACTCGTTTCTGTTGCCTGCGCTTTCGTGCATCCTGGATTTTTTCCAATTGTTCTTCATTACTGTCCAACTCAGGCTCCCAGCACAGCTGTGTCTCAGCCTGAGCCCAAGTAGAGGGGCCAGGCTCTTCATCCGACTGTAAGTCTTGGAGCTCCTCAGAGCCTTCCTCTGACTCTAATGTCACTCCATTTGGCAGGGTGCCAGGGTTGAATCTGAGTCTGTTCCTTACCATCCAGACCTTCACAGCCTCCAAACACTGAGATAAGACCTTGATCTTACCACTTAGTCAGCCATGGCTTAGATATATCATCAGATTAGTGGTCATACCTGACCTCAAAAAGACAGATCACCTCACCCAGATATTCAACAAGAGAAGGAAGGGTGCCAGGTCCTGTGACACCCCATATATCAAGGAACTCAGGTTCATAGTCTCCTCCCATCAACACTGACTGGGATCAATTATAAAGAAAGAGGAAAACCACCACAATACAGTGCCTCTTATTCTTCATCCCCAAAGGGGATCCAGAAAAAAACATTGTGGTCAACTGTATTGAAAACTGCCAAGATATCAAGAACTGGGATACTTCTGATTCCTCTAGAGCAGTGGTTCTCAACCTGTGGCTCGGGACCCCATTTGGGGTCGATCGACCATTTCACGGGGGTCGCCAAGCAAGGCTGTCCGCCATTTTTTTTGTCCGCCATTTTTTTCCCCTTTTCCGGCGGGTGCCTTACCTCCCTTGGGCTGGGCCAGCTGGTGGTCGGCCTGCTCCGTCTCTGCCGCTTGCCAGCTACGCCTCGGCCGGCGCAGGGGGCGGAACCAC
>NW_015400406.1:11213-13011 GCF_001527695.2 Protobothrops mucrosquamatus
TGGTCGGCCTGCTCCGTCTCTGCCGCTTGCCAGCTACGCCTCGGCCGGCGCAGGGGGCGGAACCACGCATGCGCGGCGCTCCCGGGCAGGGAAAGTCCTCGACTTACGACCGGTTGGGTAGTCCTCGACTTACGACCGGTTTAGTCCTCGACTTACGACCGGTTGGGGTCGCGGCATTAAAAAGGTTGAGAACCACTGCTCTAGAGATCACCATAAATGTGCCCGATGACATCTCTGTACCAGGTTCCTGTCTGAATCTCAACCAAAATCCAGGGCCCTTTGAAGCTGAAGACATTTTTTTTAATCCACTATTTACTGGTTTTTGTTGTTTTACTGATATATAATGACTGAAAACCTCAGGGTGGGTGAGAACGTGTCCTCTTCCTGTTACATTTAAATACACAAATGTCTTATGCCATGATAATGATGCTGCTGTTGCTAAATTAAGATTATTCAGATATCCAAATAAATGTATCTCAAAGTTTGGAGTGATCTTTTCTTCCAGCCACCATGACCCACCAGTATCCAGCACTCTCTCCGGAGCAGAAAAAGGCACTCTCTGACACAGCTCAGCGGATCGTTGCTACTGGCAAAGGGATCTTAGCTGCAGATGAATCTGTAGGTAAGTGTCATCAAGCAATCCTTTTTGTTCTTTTCTCTTGAGGCTGAAAGGTTAGATTCATTCATTTTAGTACTGAATGATTCAACGTTTAGTGGCTCCATTGATAAATGATGAATGAGGCTCATTTTCAGAGTTGCTTAGACAAGCCAAGGGAAGACATTTGGAAATTAATTTCAAAATCTTTTCTAATCTCCCCCTGCTTTCCCTAGTCTGCACACTTTCAGGCTGCAGGCCAAGGATAGAACATGTGCATTTTCTAATCAAAAATTGCTAGTATAATCCCAATTTCCTCTAACCCTATAGGAGAGTGAAGATTAGCCAATTTTCTATAACTATCAAGAATATTTTCACATGATGTGAAATGTGAATATTAAATTCTGTGCCTGTAATCTGAAGGAGTATACTCCACAAAGGGTGATATTACTAGGCACACTTTAGACCAGGGGTCTTCAAACCTGGCCCTTTTATGACTTGTGGACTTCAACTCCCAGAATTCCTCAGCCAGGCATGCCTGGCTGAGGAATTCTGGGTGTTGAAGTCCACAAGTCATAAAAGGGCCAGGTTTGAAGACCCCTGCTTTAGATGATGGAATTTTACAAATCATTGCATGTTGTTCATGAATGCACACACTATAATCTTCTTTTGCAGAGCTTTCAAAACTTGTTACAAATAGGTTATAGATAAAATTCACCAACATAAAGTTCCTGACTTTTAGTGTTTTCCCTTCTCCATAGGGACAATGGGCAACAGGCTGCAACGCATCAACGTGGAGAATACAGAAGAAAATCGCCGTCAGTTCCGTGATATTCTCTTCTCTTCCGACCCAACCATCAATCAACAGATTGGGGGAGTTATTTTCTTCCATGAGACCCTCTATCAGAAGGACAACACTGGAAAACTCTTCCCAGCTGTCATCAAGGACAAGGGCATAGTGGTTGGAATCAAGGTAAATAGTTTCAAAATCCTTTCCTAGATGCATACTGCATCCAGTTTTGGTCACCACGATGTAAAAAAGATGTTGAGACTCTAGAAAGAGTACAGAGAAGAGCAACAAAGATGATTAGGGGACTGGAGGCTAAAGCATATAAGGAACGGTTGCTGGAATTGGGTATGTCTAGTTTAATGAAGAGAAGGACGAGGGGGGACATGATAGCAGTGTTCCAATATCTCAGGGGC
>NW_015400407.1:0-1140 GCF_001527695.2 Protobothrops mucrosquamatus
CGTGTCCCCGTGAGGAGAACCTGGTGCCCTCATGCCAGCCTGGCTTCCAATTTCCATCACCGGTATGAAATTCAGCCACCCTTCCCCCCCTCCAAGGTCACCACAAATATCTCTCCTATCTGTGTACAGGTAGTTCTATCCTGTTCTCTACTGATCCAGGTTACAAAAGCACTGAAAAAAGTTACTTTTGATCTTCTCTTCTCTTCTCTTCTCTTCTCTTCTCTTCTCTTCTCTTCTCTTCTCTTCTCTTCTCTTCTCTTCTCTTCTCTTCTCTTCTCTTCTCTTCTCTTCTCTTCTCTCCTCTTCTCTCCTCTTCTCTTCTCTTCTCTTCCATCCCATCATACCTCCAAGGTCCCTTCCAACTTTATCATCATCATCATTATTATTATTATTATTATTATTCTATTCTATTCTATTCTATTCTATTCTATTCTATTCTATTCTATTCTATTCTATTCTATTCTGTTCTGTTCTGTTCTGTTCTGTTCTGTTCTGTTCTGTTCTACTCTATTCTATTCTGCATTCTATATTCTATTCTGTTCTGTTCTGCTCTGCTCTGCTCTACTCTACTCTACTCTACTCTATTCTAATTCTATTCTATTCTGCATTCTATTCTATTCTATTCTATTCTATTCTATTCTATTCTATTCTATTCTATTCCATTCTGTTCTGCTCTACTCTATTCTATCTATTCTCTACTCTACTCTACTCTACTCTACTCTACTCTACTCTACTCTACTCTACTCTACTCTACTCTATTCTATTCTATTCTATTCTATTCTATTCTATTCTATTCTGTTCTGTTCTGTTCTGTTCTGTTCTTTTCGGTTCTACTCTATTCTATTCTGCATTCTATATTCTATTCTATTCTATTCTATTCTATTCTATTCTATTCTATTCTATTCTATTCTATTCTATTCTATTCTGTTCTGTTCTGTTCTGCTCTACTCTATTCTACTCTACTCTACTCTATTCTGTCCTACCAGGAAAAGCAGATGAAAGCAGGATCATCTGGGTGAAGCCCTCAGAAAGACTAAGAGGCCCTTTGAGGCTGTGGGAAGATTTGCTGCATGGGGGAGTTTGCCCCCCCCTTACCTCTTTGTCCCATCAAAGGGGGCAGCTCAGCCAGGAGGGTGAGGA
>NW_015400407.1:10957-12198 GCF_001527695.2 Protobothrops mucrosquamatus
GACCTAGCACGCGAAGCTCGTGGCCGTTGAAGTCTACGAGCCGTCCCGTTGGTTTCTCCAGGGCGGTGTGGGACAGCTCCGGCAGCAGTCCTTTGAGCTTGTCCCACGACATGATGGAACAGATGGATCCCGTATCCACCTCCATCTTACATGGTCGCCTCCCGATCATGACCGTTGCGAAAAACTTTTCCGCGCCAGTTGAGTTGGTGTGGCTGACAACCATGTGGTGCACCTTGCGCTCGTCCTGGTCGTCGTAGCCCCTTCTCTGGTCGCGCCTCCCTTCGGGTCGGGCTGACCCTTTCCATCTGTTCTCACGCGATCTATGGGGCGGCGAGCGGTGTGGCGGTGAGCGGCGCGGTGGGGATCGTCGTGGTGGAGACGTGTGCCTCCGTGGGGGCGAACGCTGTTGCCTGGAACTCGGGTGCGAGGCTCGGCATGCTTTTGCGATGTGTCCTCGCCTCAGGCAGCGGCTGCACGTGGTGTCTAGGAACTGACAGTTTGCTCGTGTGTGGTTCCCCAGACACCCTGGACACTTGAGGTCGTCCCGCTCATCTCGCCATGCTCGCTGCTTCTGGCTGGTAGCGGTGCGATGGACGGTCTCTTCCTCGCCGGCGTCGTCCGGTTCAGTGGTCTCCGGATCGGGGGTTGGCTCGCGATGGGTGCGATGGATGTCACCCCGTCTCATCTTGGTGGCCGTGGATTCGGACTCTTCTGCGGTGAGGGCCTCGTCCAGTGCTTCGCTGAGGGTGAGACTTCGCCGCACGATGAGTCGCTTCTTCACGTGCTCATCCCTCATACCCATGATGAGTCGGTCCCGCAGCATATTTTCCAGGGCGACGAACTCGCATCGGGCTGCGATCAATCGGAGCTCTCTGAGGTATTTCCTGATGGGTTCGCCCGCCCGTTGTCGTCGGTTGTAGAAGCGGTTCCGTGCGACTAGGAACCCTTCGGAGATCCCGTACTGACCAGCCAGCAGACGTTGGATATCTGCCCAAGGGGTGTCCTCGATGCTGGCCACATGGCTGGCAGCAGCATCATGGGGGCAGGGGGTCCCAGAGCCCTCCTTCTCGGGTTCCTGGTCCTCTCAGCTGGGCTGATGCTCACTGGGGCTGGAGGTAAGCCTGGATGCCCTCTGGGGTCCCCCCCCTGCCCTGCCTACAGGGAAGCAGAGTCTTCCCCTCCATTTCTCCAGTCCTGGGCCCTGCTGGTCTCCTTGGGATGGTCTCCTGTCCTGCCCCCCA
>NW_015400407.1:15855-17178 GCF_001527695.2 Protobothrops mucrosquamatus
TCGTCCCTTCCTTCCTTCCGCCCTCTCCCCTTTTCCTTCCTTCCTTCGTTCCTTCCTTCCTCCCTCCCTCCCTTCCGCCCTCTCCCCTTTTCCTTCCTTCCTTCCTTCCTTCCTTCCTCCCTCCCTTCCTTCCTCCCTTCCTTCCTTCCGCCCTCTCCCCTTTTCCTCCCTCCCTCCCTCCCTCCCTCCACACTTAGCAATAGCCCTTAGGCTTATCTACCGCTTCCCAATGCTTCACAGCCCTCTCTGAGCGGTTTGCAGAGTCAGCCTGTTGCCCCCCCCAACAATCTGGGTCCTCATTTTACCGCCCTGGGAAGGACGGAAGGCTGAGTCGACCTTGAGCCGGTCAGGATCAAACTCCCGGCGGTGGGCATTCCAACCCTTCCACCAGGCTCTTCAGCAGGGTCCCCTTTCAAAGCCGGAGAGTCCAAACTCTTGAATTTCTCCTGACAGGGAGCCTGTTGGCGAGCATTTCTGATGGGCGCCAGGAGCCTTCTCCTCCTCCTCCTCCTCCTCCTCCTCCTCCTCCGGGCCCACCGGCAGTCGGTCGGGGGCTCTGCTTCGACGAGTGCCTATGGGATTTCGACTGTCCACGAGGATGGCACTGCTGCCGCATCGGCTGTGCCTTTGTCTGCCTGCCACAGTGCCACCGGTAGGTCTCCCATTTCACGAGTGGGGGGCTGGGGAGTGGGGTGGAGACCGGGAACGCGGAAGGGAAGGCCTGCCACTTCTTTGAGGCTGACCCCCCCCACCCCCCCACCCCCCCACTGCCCTCAGATGCAAGGAGAGCCCCCCCCTTTTTCCTGGGCACCAGGAAGGGGTCTCTGCGCACGGAAGGCCTGCCCTGCCCTGCATTGGGGTGGGGTGGGGGCCATGTCTGGGGCCCCTGGACTGCAGGAGTGGGAACTGGGGAGGGGGCTTCGAAGCCCCTTAGGGGAAGGGAAGGGAGTGTGTGCAGGGATGTTCCCCCCCCTCCTCCCTGACGGACGGGCCCTTGTGTCACTCAGCCAAGCTCAGGGCCCGAGAGCTGGGAGGGGGGGGACACCAGACTCTGCATCCCCAGAGGGGGGGGGCTTTGCTGCTTCCCAAGGTGAATGTCTCTCCTTCCCTTTGACAGGATTCCTCGTCCCTTCCCAGGGAGAAGGTCTGCCTCTGCGGACGGCCAGTGGATCCAGTGACCCGGTGAAGTGGATCCAAGTGAAGACCCCGCCATGCTGAAAGCCCCCCTCCCCCTTCCCCTCCCTCTTCCTCTCCTCTCCTTCCCTCCCTCCCTCCACACCTCTTCCTCCTCCCCCCTCCCTCTCCTCCCCCTCCCTCTCCCTC
>NW_015400408.1:0-1032 GCF_001527695.2 Protobothrops mucrosquamatus
AGGCTAATTGGTTGGGGCCAATCACGCGTTCTAGGAGCCGGGCGCAGATGTCAAACAACCTTACTTAAGGCACACCCATAGACTGGCTTGCTAACCCTGATGATGCTGGGAGCTCCCAGCGAAAGCTTGGTTTTAAATTAAAGTTTTAAACTTTTTTACTCTCCTGGTGATCGTGAGTTTTTATCTATTTTATACTATACATCTAAATCTATATACCAACCTAACCCTTTCCCCCCTCCCCCCCCAAGACTTCCCAAAGCTAATCTAGGAAATAAATGCACAATCATCCAATACTAATCAAAAACTACTCATTATTATTACACACTAGTACAAAATTACTGTGACTCTAAAATAACATTAAATTACAACAAAAAAAATTTTTTTTTTAAAATTATATCAATATATACCTAATTTTTTCTAAATTTTTAATCAAAAGCAACATAATAATTTTTCAGTTCATACTTTCTCTGAATATAATCTATCCATCTTCTCCATGTTAAGATAAATTTTTCCTGAGAATGATCCTTCAGGTACGCGGATATTTTTGCCATCTCTGCAAAATATGATACTTTCTGTCTCCAATCATCCATAATTGGTAATTTTTTTTTTCCAATTTTGAGCAGCTAATGTCCTTGCTGCAGTTATACAATACAACATCAGTGTCATTTCTTTTTGATCCAAATTATCCATGATACCCAATAAAAATAATTGCGCTGTAAATTTTATCTTTTTCTTAAAAATCTGTTGAATATTCCACCAAATCTTAATCCAAAAAGCTTTAACATCCCTACATGTCCACCAAATGTGATAGTAAGTAGCATCCATACTACCATATCTCCAACATTTTGGTTGCAAATTCGAATACATGCAAGACAATTTTTGAGGATCCAAATGCCATCTATAAAACATTTTATAAAAATTTTCCCTTAAATTCTGTGCTTGAGTGAACTTGACATTTCTTACCCAAATTTTTTCCCAAGTTTCCAAATTAATTGGTTCTTGAATATTTTGAGCCCATTTAATCATACAATC
>NW_015400408.1:4906-6220 GCF_001527695.2 Protobothrops mucrosquamatus
AAGTAAGAAAAATTTCAAACCGGAAATCACTTTCACTTCTTGCTGAAAAGTATCAATCCAACGCCATTTTAGTTTCACTTTTCCTCATTCCTCCACACATACGGGGAGAAACTTGTTATAAAAGTTAAAGTAGAGTCCAAAATAAAAAGCAAGCTTCCAAAGTTGGTTCGTCTGCTTACAAGTAAACTCACAAGTTAACGTCAAGTTGCAGCGGCGGCGGCGGTTTCTTGCTTCGCCGAAGCGAAGGCGTCCTGGATCGCGGAGAATCCTCGGGGCTCCGGAGGAGTTCTCGCCTACATCGTCCATATAGGACGACTCGGGAACTCAACTCCTACCCCGGGCAGCTCACCGATCCCCTTATGCCCAGGGGAAAGGTATCAAGCCGTTTGACAGCAGATACTGGCTGTCAAACCGGCTTTTACGCAAAACAGGCGGGAGGCAGCAAACAGCTGCGACCAGCGAAATCGCCTGCCACCGGAAGTCGCCAAAAATAAGTACTTTTGATCTTTTAATGTAATATGTGTTTCTTGTAGGCATATAATATCATTCTTGTGTTGCTTCAAATAGTAAAATATTTTTCTCCTTTTTTGTGGTGAGTTCAATCCGTTAACATTTAAAGTTATTAGCTTAACCATCCTTTGGTTTTTGGAGCTTCTGAATCAACCCTTGAAGATCCATTGTGACAGATCTTTTAGGCCTGGCTCCTCCCACTGGCTCTGAAGTAGATGCAGATGT
Source organism: Protobothrops mucrosquamatus (assembly GCF_001527695.2). Taxonomy (NCBI): domain Eukaryota; kingdom Metazoa; phylum Chordata; class Lepidosauria; order Squamata; family Viperidae; genus Protobothrops; species Protobothrops mucrosquamatus. Next base: position 5,642 of record NW_015400408.1, read on the forward strand.
TTGGGGCATAGCCTCTCTCTTTTGCTCTCTTTCCTTACGCTTATGAGCCGCACGTGTAATTCTTTGATCTTTTGGATCCTGTTTTGCCTCCAACACTTGTAAATTTTAAGATTCTACAGCAGATAGTGACATAGCTCCAGGTAATTCCACAATCAATTGTTCCACTCCTTCTTGTACTCCTCTAGCTGGTGATGTAGAAGGTGAGCCAGCTTTCAGCACGGTTGAATAAAAATTCTTTGCTTTCTGTACTGTATTAAGCCTATAGCGATTACCAGCAAACATAAAGACCAATCCAACTGGTATTTCCCATCTAAAAGATATTTGTTGCTTCTTCAACTCTTGAGTCAGAAATGCAAACTCCTTTCTTTTTTTAAAAATCTTTGAAGGTATTTCTTTCAAAAGTATAATATCCTGAGCAGCAATCTGAAACTTCTGCTGGTAAAAGGCCTGTATAATTTCATTTCTACGTGTTTTTCTGGAAAAGTAAACAACAACATCTCTAGGCTGTTTTCTCTGACGTGCGACCCATGAATTGACTCTAAATATTTTTTCAATTTCTCCATAGATAATTTCAGGGTC
>NW_015400409.1:0-6220 GCF_001527695.2 Protobothrops mucrosquamatus
AAAAATATCCTTATTAACATTCAGTTAAATGTGTATACGATACATTTTGGAAGGGAAATGTAGAAAAGCACTGTTGCCATGATTAAAAGAAATAAGAATCAGAAATGATTGGAAATCCATTCACACACAAACATGGCTTTGTCCATAGACACACATGCACACACACAGAGAGAAATAAAATTGCTGGATCTAAAAGAATGTCTGGTGCTTCCAGCCCACCAATTTCTTACACAGAGAGTAGGGGAAATATTCCCAAAAGGGTGAGTAGGGTTCTAAAGTATAATCTGTTGGAAAACCTGCACAACATAGTAATTATAGTAGTTTTGTATTAGTTTTGCAGGAACCAATCTGGATCGGTCACAAGGACCTGAGTTTTTGTCTTCAATAAGATTCATCATTCCACTGATCAAACTTTAGCAGCTATAGAGTTCATTTCTCATGCCCAAACTAACTATGGTAGAAGTTGTAAACCTGGAGATAATATAGGAGGAAGGTATTCCTCATTCTAAACTCAGGTCTTTCATAAATAGGAATAGGAATAGCAGTTAGATTTATATACCACTCTATAATGCTTTACAGACCTCTCTGAGCAGTTTACAGAGTCAGCATATTGCCCCCAACAATCTGGGTCCTCATTTTACCCACCTTGGAAGGATGGAAGACTGAGTCAACCTTGAGCCAGTCAGGATCGAAGTCCTGGCTGTGGGCAGAGTCAACCTGCAATACAGCATTTTAAGTGCGCCACCACATCTCTAAACAGAAGAACATGCTGATATTTCCTGCAAAGTTGTAAATATGTGACATCTATTTAAGGGACTGTGGTCCAGGTAGAGATGATCTCCAAGTGCTAATTTTCCAGAAGTCCCAGAGGACTTCATCATGTAGCTGGATAAGAATAAGTGAGGCTGATTTATCTCCCCCCCCCCAAAAAAAAGTAAAGAGTGGGAAGAAGTGTGCATAATACTTTCACATCTCACAAAGCCACAATGTTCATTAACTGATGCTCGACTAGTTTCTCCCCATTAACATAAATGATAGAATTGTGAAGATTTGTATTTTTTTAAAAAAAAATGTTTTTCTCTTCAAAGAATGGGAGTCAAATGTAGCCCCTCTAGTTTCTGGTTTTGGATCTTCTGAGAAGGACGCTTTTCTTAAAGCCTCTTATACAAGATTCTTTAAACAACAAAGGCAGAAAAGAAAGTGCTAAAAGTGAAAATGGTTATTATCTCCAACTTTCATCAGAAATTGAAAGGGAATTCTAACCTATTTTAATAAATTTGAATAGAGGAAGTCCATGGTTGAGACCTGATAGCTCAGTGCATTTTGGCTGAAAAAAATATGATGGGTTTTGGGTTTTCTTTCTTTCTTACACCAACACACTCTTTCTTTCAACACCTTTCGGCCATTCCACTGCATTTCTTCCATTCAAATTTTTGTCACTGTTATAGACCAGCATAGAGAGAGTGAGATACAGTCAATAAAAAGCACAAAGATACATCAAGAGCCTAAAAATATAAGAAGCTAGAAGATATAAATTATATATAAATTAAAAATTAAAGGTATATATAAAAAGCAAGAATCTAAAGTTATCTTAAAATTATTCTCCAAGGATATTCAAGGCCCTTTCTTCATACCTTTTAGTGATGGGAAATTCAATCATGTTCAAGAACAATCTCTGACTTTTCCCCACAATCAAATCAATTTTTTTTTTCCTCCTGTCAATCTTCCCAAAATCATTTTGGTTCAGCTAAGGCACTTGATCACTAAATCTAGAACTAAGTTGCAGTGGTTTCTGAAACAAAGTTGTTCAAAACTGAAGATCGTGACTCTGACTATATTAGCTTTTGAATGATAAAAATGAAAGTATTGTGCCCATCTTCAGGCCAAAAACCAGGGCCAGGAAGTAGAATGTTGAACGATATTTATCTATTTGTTTATTTATATCCTGCCTTTTTATTATGTTTACAAATAATTCAAGAAGCGAACATATCCAACACACCTTCTTCCTATTTTGCCTGCAACAACCCTATGAGGTGGGCTGGGCAGAAAGAGAGTGACTGGTTCAAAGTCACCCACTTGGCTTTCATGGCTAAGGTGGGGCCTGAACTCACAATCTCCTACTTTCTGGCCTGGTGCCTTAAACACCAGATCAAAATGGATCTATTATATGTGTCATTACTCATTCCTGCCAAACATTCTTGAAGAGCAGATGGCAGCTGTGGCCAAGAAATCCTTTACATAACCAAATGCATCAATTGTGCAGGTTTATTGACCCAATGAGTGACTAGTTATAGTCACTCACATCTTACTCACTTCTGGTTTGGATTATTATAATGTGCTCAATGTGGAGCTGTCCTCTGTACCTATGTAACACCTCTACTTTGTGAGTTGCATTGGCTCCCAGTATATTCTCTTTTGAGGCAAGCAATGTATGCAAAAAAAGGGACTAGAATGAAGAGCAAGTGAATAATTCAATAAATGTTTTGGTCTCGTGTTTTCCTTACATTAGAAAACAGTTAACATTGCTGAAAGGAAAAACACTGAAACTGGAGGAAGAATAGAAAATCAAATTCTTTTAGGAAATCTTGAGAGTTGGGTGTGTATAACTTGAAAAAGGCATTATTGAAAAACAAATAAGCTAATAGCTAAAGCTCTTATTATTGATAATGGAGCAAATGCATTCTTTGTTTTGTTTCGGAGAATTACATTACAAGACACCTTTTAGCATGAAAACAAAGCCTTCCTAATGATCTGCGGTATTTGGAAATGGAATGGAATGTGTTGAAAGCGATGGACTCTCCTTTATTTCAGGTTTTGATGGATGGCCCATCTATTAGGGAAGCTACTGTGGTTACGTTGCAATGCCAGCAGTGGCCAAAGTCACTCTTGAGGCTTCTTCCAAATTCATAATTCAGGATGAAACAGGATAATTCGTGAGCCTTCAGATCAGGACAAAGAAGCCACATTTTCCATTACAGGATGTGGCTTCCAACAAGTTTGATTCTTACTGTTTGTTTGAAAAAAAATATACTGTTACCAAGCTTCTGAAGCTAGTATGCGCATTATTCTAGAATCCTCCTCTTCACCGTTTCATCACAAATGTCAAATGGTTACATCATTATGCTGTGTTCCAAAGTTACTTTCCACAATGGTTCGAATCAATCCTGTGCCAGGAAAATCCAGGATTACCACACCCCAACACAGAGCTGGTCCAGCCTGAGACTTGAGATATTGATAACAACGTGGGTTGATGTCTCTGGCTAATTTCTCAGGATTTGTGAAGAGGCCATTACCAGAACAAAAGGTAAGGTGCAGGACAGTTGGGTCTCCAGTGGTTGCCAAGTCAAGATGCTCCTTCACTTGCTCCCATTTGCACTCAGGGCAGAAAACATGCCACACATCACTAACACTCAATTCTTCATATGGAACACCTAGCACCTCTTTCTCAAGTTCCTCCAAAATAATAATCTTCCCCCGAGCCTGCCTTAAAGTGGGAATGGCCTCCTTCATCCAAACTTTATTCTGGCCTTCTTCAGCTAAATAACATTGGAAGCGAGAAGCGTAATCTACATTGGGAATAAATGGGAGTTCTTCTTTAACCCTCATAAGTACCGTTTCCCCTGGGTGTTGGTTGAGGAAGCTCAAGGTGCCTTCCAGGACATCAGAAAAGTCTGCCTCCTGGAAAGTGTTGACATGGTATATAAGGAAACGGCCATTTTCCAGCTTACAACGGATATCCAAGAAACGCACCCCAGCAGCTAGCTGAGCCTCAAGCGGCCAAGTCTGACAACAGATCTGTGGGCCTCCAAGCATGCTCATGGAGTCATGGGTGCCAGGGATGGAGATTTTGGAAAGAGAAAGGTGGTCAGGTAAGCCAGACATCCAGTCAGAGAGATAAGAGGCAGGCCAGAACGTATTGTCAAATGCCTCTGTTTGCTGCCTCTTTCCACATTCCATCGTGTCCATCTGGAAAGGAAAAAAATATATCATGATCTTCTGCAGAGCAGAGAGCATCCTGCTGTAATGTCAGCTAAGTTAGGTTAAGAAAGACTTCCAACTGAATGCACTTCTATTGGCAAGTGATCAGCATCTCCCAGAATACCTGAGGGCAGCTGACTGTTTAATCAGAGAATTCCCATTTCTCTCACTATACAGCTTCAGATATACATACTTGATTAGTATACCAGCCCATGGGCTCAAGAAACTACAGTATTCCCAATCTGGTATTTATTTTATTTTATTGATTTCTACAGATGCCCATCTCAACAAGTGACTCTGGGAGGTGTACAACATAAAACATAAAAACAATTAAAAGAGTACAAAATAAATATATGGGATATAACAAGGGATGGGATGTATGGGGTATAATACATAGGATATAATATACATTATGGAACTTGCTCTCCCAAACACTAGGCTGGAGAAGATTGATATATGCTATCTAATAAATATATCTAGCAACAGTCTGTATGACTTGAAAACAAACTTAAAAAAAAACACCAACTGGATGGCTAAGGTAATTATTCCTATTCTTTTTTATTCTCCATTTGGAATTGAGAATCAATCATGCCCCTTTTTACCATAAAAATACCATTTAAAAGTACCATAAAAATTACCATTAAAAAGTACCATAAAAAATAGATTCAGTACCATAAAAAATAGATTAGAAACACACGTTAAGATAGGCAAGAAAATGGTAAGTGAGCACCTATCCAGCCTAGATGAGTTCAAATCACCAGGAGCAGATGGGTTATACCCCAAGGTTCTCAAGGAACTGACAGATGTGATCTCAGAACCACTGAACTATATTTTTCAAACATCCTGGAGCACTGGGGAACTACCAGAGGACTGGAAAAGAGCTGATGTAATTCCCATCTTCAAAAAAGGAAAAAAATGGATCCAGGAAGTTATAGACCTATCAGACTGACCTCAATATCTGGGAAGATTCTGGAAAAGATAATCAAACAACGAATCAGCGAACACCTAGAGGCAAACAAAGTCATTACTAAAAGCCAACATGGGTTTGTCAAAAACAGATCATGCCAGACAAATCTTACTGCATTCTTTGACCAAGTGACAAATTTAGTGGACCAGAGGAATGCTGTGGATATAATTTATTTGGACTTCAATAAGGTAGTTGATAAAGTAGATCACAACCTACTACTTGATAAGATAGAAAACTGTGGGTTAGACAGCATCACCACCAGATGGATTCGTAGCTGGCTGACCGGCCGTACTCAGTATGTGGTCCTCAATGGAACTGCATCTACATGGAGGGAAGTGTGTAGTGGGGTGCCCCAGGGCTCTGTTCTAGGCCCAGTGCTCTTCAACATCTTCATCAACGATTTGGATGAGGGGATAGATGGGGAACTCATCAAATTTTCAGACGACACCAAGCTGGCAGAAATAGCCAACACTCCAGAAGACAGGCTTAAGATACAGGAGGATCTGGACAGACTTGAACACTGGGCACTATCTAACAAAATGAAATTCAATGGTGAAAAAAATAAGGTTCTACATTTAGGCAAGAAAAATCAAATGTACAGGTATAGTATAGGTGGTACCTTGCTCAATAATAGCAACTGTGAGAGGGATCTCGGAGTCCTATTGGACAATCATTTAGATATGAGCCAGCAGTGTGCTGCAGCTGCCAAAAAAGCCAATACGGTGTTAGGCTGCATTAACAGAGGAATAGAATCAATAACACGTGAAGTATTAATACCACTTTACAATGCCTTGGTAAGGTCACACTTGGATCTGCATCCAGTTTTGGTCACCACAATGTAAAAAAGATGTTGAGACTCTAGAAAGAGTACAGAGAAGAGACACAAAGATGATTAGAGGACTGGAGGCTAAAACATATAAGGAACGGCTGCTGAAATTGGGTATGTCTAGTTTAATGAATAGAAGGATGAGGGGGGACATGATAGCAGTGTTCCAATATCTCAGGGGCTGCCACAAAAAAGAGGGAGTCAAGTTATTCTCCAAAGCGTCTGAAGGCAGGACAAGAAGCAATGGATGGAAATTGTTACTACAACGACCAACAGATATTAATTTAAAAAATTCTATTAAAATGCTTAAAGATCAATTTAATTTGTTAATTGCAGATCAGGTGGCCACCAACTTGAAGTATATTAAACATAATATATTTGCTAATGCAAATAAACCTGGGAGGTGGTTGGCCTACCAAATACGCAAAAGACAAAAAGCCAGACTCATA
>NW_015400410.1:0-2332 GCF_001527695.2 Protobothrops mucrosquamatus
CCTTCCTTCCTTCCTTCCTTCCTTCTTTCCTTCCTTCTCTCTCTCCCTCCCTCTCACTTGTTTTCTTGCTTCAGCCCATTTCAACCAATAAGGCAACTCTGGGTGGCCCACGAACAGCAAAAATACAAATATAAAAATAATGAAAATTTGTAAAAGCTGTACAAAAAAAAAACCTACAAAATTTCTTTGCTGCATGAGCAGTTTTATCTAGCTAGGCCAGGCAACCTCTGTTGAAGAGAAGATAAATTCACACGTAACCCTCCATCCCGAAGCCTAACATTGCATTTCCCTACCCCAGTCCCGTAACGTGTTCATCATTAGCACAATGCAATTTCAAATTCACCAGGATTTTCATCCAAGATCCCATGTTTTTCCCTTTGGAAAAACTTTTTCTGAATGTCTGAAATATGAGAATTATAGTCCTGCCGAAAGATTACAGTTGTCAAGAATAAAAAGGTAGAGTAGTGTAGTGTAGTATAGAATACTATTTTTGGAGATTGCCTCTCTATTTTTCTTCCTGCTTTTTTGCATTTCTTTCACTCTCCAACCTCACTTCCTTGTATTTATTTTGTTATTGGCAGTTGCATCAAGGCTACATCACTCAGAATCGTATCTCATGTTTATATCGGCAAGTTCCTGCTAAATTGCACAATTTCATATTGAAAATAGCAACGACCAAAAAGACGACAAGGGCTTTTAACTACTGATAAATCCTCATTTGTGCTCCTCCCTGCTATGCCATTTGGCACCTTATCCATCAAACATTTCCTCTTTATTATTTCCATTTTGGCAGACAGTTTTGCCTGTGTGCTTAGGGAAGTGTGAAGACAAACAACAGCAAGCTTTTGATTTCAGCAGTTGTCAAGGTCTGTATTTCTAGTTCATGCCTGTTGAATATCTGTGGAGATTCTTAGTCATCCAGGTCTTGGTTGTCCCAAAGGTGCTTTTTTTCAAAAGGCAACTGGACTTTCTTGGTTTTTCCTTGAAGACGTTTCGCTTCTCCTCCAAGACGCTTCTTCAGTTCTTTTCTGAAGAACTGAAGAAGCTTCTTGGGACGAGAAGCGAAACGTCTTCAAGGAAAAACCAAGAAAGTCCAGTTGCCTTTTGAAAAAAAACCTTTGGGACATCATGCCTGTTGACTTCAGAGATATAAATATGAATCATGAATTCTTCCTTGGACAGAAGTAGCAATGTCCAACTCTCAGAAATCCCCCTTCAAAACAAAATCTAAGTACCATCAGAAGATTAAACCAAACCAATAGCATCCTCCAATATTTGAGAGGCTGCCCCAAAGAAGAGGGAGTCAAGCTATTCTCCAAAGCGCCTGAAGGCAGGACAAGAAGCAACGGATGGAAAGTAACAAAAGAGAGAAGCAACCTGGAATTAAGGAGAAATTTCCTGACAGAACAATTAACCAGGGGAACAACCTGCCTCCAGAAGCTGTGAATGCTCCAACACTGGACGTTTTTAAGAAGAGACTGGACAACCTTTTGTCTGAAATGGGATAGGGTTTCCTGCCTGAGCAGGGGGTTGGACTAGATCAGGGCTTTTCAACCTTTTCACCCATTGTACCACTTTTAGGATATGGCAACATCCGAGTACCACCAGCAAGGTGTCAAAAACCTGATGACCAAAAGAAAAAGAAAAAAAGTAATAAAGTACAGGTAGTCCTTGACTTATAACAGTTTGCTTAGTGACTGTTCGAAGTTACAATGGCACTGAAAAAAGTGCCCCCCAAGCCACAGCCAAGCAAGACACCTGCCTGCCCACCCAGCGGCGCTCTTCCTCCTGTCCGAGGTTTTCATTGTTGTGAGCATTTCTGTTGAGGATTGGCAGTGGGGGGTGGGATGTGGGGGGTGTTTGGTTTTTATTCCCCCCATCTTCTGGGTGGTTGCAGCAGATTTTGGTCACTTCACATGACCCTGGGACACTGTGACCGTCATAAGTATGAATCAGTTGCCAAGCATCTGAATGTAAATCACAAGACCCTGGAGAGGCTGCAACATTCCAGCTGATCGGCGCTTCTTCTGGGCTCAGCTCTTGCCACAGTTGTTAATCCCTGGAGTTGTTAGTAACATGGTTGTTAAGTGAATTTGGCTTCCCCGTTGATTTGGCTTCTCAAAAGGTGATCACAGGACCTTGCGACAAAGCAACGGTCATGAGTATGAGTCAGTGGCCAAGGATCTGAGTTCTTGTCACATGATCATGGGGATGCTACAAAGGTGGTAAGTGTGAAAAACGGTCATAAGTCACTTTTTTCAGTAATTTTGAACAGTCACTAAAACTAAATGAAATGTTGTAAGTTGAGGACTACCTGTATGTATTATGTAGA
>NW_015400410.1:5105-6219 GCF_001527695.2 Protobothrops mucrosquamatus
CAGTTGTTAAATGAGTAATACCGTTGTTAAGTGAATCCGGCTTCCCCATTGACTTTCCTTGTCAGAAGGTCGCAAAAGTTGATCACATGACACACCCCCTCCCGGGACGCTGCAACCGTCATAAATATAAAGAAGTGTCTAAATTATGATCACGTGACCATGGGGATGCTGCAAGGGTCATAAGTGTGAAAAACAGTCACGGGTCACTTTTTCAGCACCGTTGTAACTTCAAATGGTCACTAAACGAATTATTGTAAGTGGAGGAATATCTGTATTTCAAATAACAGGATAATATCAGTAGATGGTGCCTCTCTCTCTCTCTCTCTCTTACAGAAGCTATGCTGCATTCTGAAAGCAATAACTGATCAGGGCTATAATTGAACAAGATTTAATGAAAAAATAGCTAATTATTAGTTTTCTGGCTCCAAGGGAGCAGCCTTGATGAAGCCAGGCAAGAATGGAGTGATAATCATAATAATAAAACAATCCTCACCAGGATCTCTTCAAGATTCAAAGATACATTTGAATACTTCCCCTCTACTTCCTTCTTGTTCCATCCTACACATCAGTGTGTGTGTTTGTGTGGGATGTTTGTCCTCCACTGTTTTTATCCATTGAAGCAAATAACTCGTTAATTGAAGGGGTGTGTGGAACCGGGAAGAAATCTTTATAGTGTGAATTTATGTCATCTATTACACAACCACCCTATCTCAAAGACAGGATGCTTACTGCCGTTAGAATTTGCCCCATTTTATGACCTTGCTTGCTACAGTTCTTAAGTGAATCTCTGAAGAGAAGGACGAGGGGTGACATGACAGCAGTCTTCCAATATCTCAGGGGCTGCCCCAAAGAAGAGGGAGTCAAGCTATTCTCCAGAGCACCTGAGAGCAGGACAAGAAGCAACAGATGGAAACGAATCAAGGAGAGAAGCAACCTAGAACTAAGGAGAAACTTCCTGACAGTTAGAACAATTAACCAGTGGAACAACCTGCCTCCAGAAGCGGTGAATGCTCCAACACTGGAAGTTTTTAAGAAGAAACTGGACAGCCATTTGTCTGAAATGGTATAGGGTTTCCTGCCTGAGCAGGGGGTTGGACTAGATGACCTCCAAGGT
>NW_015400411.1:0-1043 GCF_001527695.2 Protobothrops mucrosquamatus
CAGCTTTCAATTGTTTAATTGCATTTAAAATTTCATCTGTGGTAATCTCTTCATTCATAAGTTTCTGTTGATCCAATGTAAGTTTATATATAGATGAGGATTGTAAGTATTTATCAATATCTTCACTCTTTATAGTCTCTGAGGAATATAAATGCGAGTAAAATTCAGTAAATGCCTTTTTAATCAGTTCTTGTTGGTAGATCTCACGATCCTTGACCAAAATTTTAGATATAAGTCTAGCTTTTTGTCTCTTGCGTATTTGGTAGGCCAACCATCTCCCCGGTTTATTTGCATTAGCAAATGTATTATGTTTAATATACTTCAAGTTGGTGGCCACCTGGTCAGCAATTAACAAGTTAAATTGGTCTTTAAGCATTTTAATAGAGGTTTTTAAGTTGGTATCTGTTGGTCGTTGCAGTAGTAATTTTTCTTTAATCCCAATTTCTTTTTCCAAGTTTAATCTAATCTGTATTTGCTTACGTTTGTATGCATTATTCATAGCAATTAATATTCCCCTCAGATAAGCTTTACTGGCATCCCAAACAATATTTATAGGGGTTTCTTTATTCAAATTAATTTGAAAAAACTCTTCCATACATTCCTTCAAAGCTTTAACATTATCCTCATGATTAAACAGATTTTCATTTATTCTCCAAGATTTCCTTTTTCTTTGTTGACCAATCTCTATCCACACCATACTATGATCAGTCAAAGTTCTGGGGAAGATTTTAGTTTTATTACAGTCAGTAAGCAAGTCAGTCGATGTCAAAACAAAATCAATCCTTGAGAAAGACTCATGTCTATGAGAAAAAAAGGTAAAATCACGTTCATTCATATGTTGTGTTCTCCAAACATCCACCAATTCTAAGTCCTCCATCATTGCAAAAAAAGACTTGGGGAGCCTGGAAAGGGTTACATCCTTAGAAGTTGTTTTTTTATCTTTTAATGTATCAAGAACTCCATTCCAGTCCCCCATAACAATCAAGGAATTATAATCCATAGCCACAATTTTCTGATGTAGTTGTCTGTAAAATTGTTTTTGA
>NW_015400411.1:5147-6219 GCF_001527695.2 Protobothrops mucrosquamatus
TTTTTTCTTCCTTTTCCTATATTCACTAGACATCTATAATCTTCCTTCATTTAACTCAGGCAGGGTTACAATTTTGGGGTCTCTGCATTATGCCTGAGGAGAAAAAAATAACTAACATCTTTCATTGACCATTACCTAGTATTTATAGTCAATCCACAGCTACTTCATTAAGTTCTTTCGTGAGAAAAGAAAACTATATGATAAATACGATTTCCTTCAGAGCCCATTCCCATGGGAGCATAGCAATTAGGATTCAGCTAATCTATAGGTTTCCCTATTCAGCCCCAAGCATCCCATCTTCAGAGTCCATTTCAATGCCCCTTTCATTTGCAATCTCCTGGACCTGTGGGTTTTTTTAATGATAATAATAATAAAGTTGGAAGGGACCTTGGAGGTAATAATAATAATAATGATGATAAAGTTGGAAGGGACCTTGGAGGTCATCTAGTCCAACCCCCTGCTCAGGCAGGAAACCCTATACCATTTTGGACAAATGGCTGTCCAGTTTCTTCTTAAAAACTTCCAGTGTTGGCGCATTCTAGAGACAGGTTGTTCCACTGGTTAATTGTTCTAACCATCAGGAAGTTTCTCCTTAGTTCTAGGTTGCTTCTCTCTTTGGTCAGCTTCCACCTGTTGTTCCTTGTCTTGCCTTCAGGCGCTTTGGAAAATAGCTTGACTCCCTCTTCTTTGTGGCAGCCCCTGAGATATTGGAACACTGCTATCATGTCCCCCCTCATCCTTCTCTTCGTTACACTAGACATACCCAATTCCAGCAACCGTTCCTTATATGTTTTAGCCTCCAGTCCCCTAATCATCTTTGTTGCTCTTCTCTGTACTCTGTCTAGAGTCTCAACATCTTTTTTACATCGTGGAGACCAAAACTGGATGCAGTATTCCAAGTGTGGCCTTACCAAGGCATTGTAAAGTGGTATTAATACTTCACGTGATCTTGATTCTATCCCTCTGTTAATGCAGCCTAGCACTGTGTTGGCTTTTTTGGCAGCTGCAGCACACTGCTGGCTCATATTTAAGTGATTGTCCACTAGGACTCCGAGATCCCTCTCACAGTTAC
>NW_015400412.1:0-1423 GCF_001527695.2 Protobothrops mucrosquamatus
TTATTTCAGCGGGCAGGACTGGCCTAGGGGTATTTTAAATTGGTTTTTAACAAAATTTTTAGTATAAGCGGCCTATTGAATATCTATTTTTAATTACTTTTAAATTTTGTATTATATTGTATTATTGTTTTTAAGTTGGCTGTAAGCCGCCCTGAGTCCTCCGGGAGAAGGGCGGGGTATAAATTTAATAAAACTAAACATAAATAAATAAAATTCTGTATTCCCTCTAGAATGTCATCTGATTTAGAATTACCACCATCTGTCAATACCTTTAGAGTTGTGTATTTCCCATAATAAATCATCCAACTAAAATGCTTTCATTTCAGATTTAGAAAGTTAGTTGCTTTTGCAATCTTGTTTCACTGAAAAAAAATAATCAGTCGGGGGGAAAAAATGAGACAGTTTGACATTTAGGATTTTTTTTTTACTTGTTGGTAAAGTGAACTTTCCCACGTAGGATATGTGTGTAATTATTTTTTTAAATGGATGTTCCTTTCTAAATTGCATGAAATGACAATTTTATCCATTATATCTTAAAAAAAGCAGTGTTGTATGTTATATTTAGACTATGGAATTGATGGGCAGCACCGAACATATATGCAGCACTTAAAAGATTTAGTGAATCAAAAAAGCTGCTTATGTTCACTTGTATAATTGTTGACCTGTACAGCTGTCAACCTCATGGCGCACATACACATAAACAGACACCACTTCTTCATTTCCCCTTCTACACATTTCTGTTTATTAGAACTTCAGACTGCTGCTTGTCATAGCGACAGAAGATTTCTGTACATAATATTGCCGTGATATGGCCCCAAATTTTATCTTTTTATTTAATCATCAACATGTTCTCTTTAGTTTCGGCCTTGTGGCTTGTACCAATAAAGGAGAATATTTGTGACTCAGGTTTGAAATGAGGGGTCCTTGGTGCTCTCTGAGCCTGGCTGTTTTCTTGCAGATGTTCCATTACCCAAACTAGGTAAAATCACCAGTGTTAGTCCTTCTGTTGTTAGCACTAGCACTGATGATATTGCCTAGTTTGGGTAATGAAATGTCTGCAAAAACCAGACTGAGAGAGCACCAATGACCTCTCTTTTGGCTTATGTTTCAGTATATAGAACTTTTGTGCTATTTCAGAGTTTCAAGCAAAATGTTCTTTTAACTAGAAAGTTATTACCTCCTCCTCTTCCACCTCCTTCATTACCCTCATACTCTTATTAGTTTAATTAATTGGCATGCCAGCCAATGTTTCCAGACCAACTGAGGCTTATAGAAACATAATAAAATGCAAGAAGAAACTGCATTGTATGAAGTACCCCACATTTTACAGCTGATTTATTTTTGCCTTGCTTGTCTCTTTCCCATCTTCACAATTTTAAAATAAACTTGCTATTCAAATTTTAAAATACTAATATTTTAAGAT
>NW_015400412.1:4677-6219 GCF_001527695.2 Protobothrops mucrosquamatus
TTTGAAACACATGTGATAGTGGACCTGAGTAATGTACAGTTGGTTTTTATGGTTTAATCATGATCATGTTAATGCACACCAGTAGCTAATTAAAGAAAACTTTTATTGTTCATTTTAAATGGGTTATGTAAAGAGTGAATGAACTGATATAAATGCAGTTCAATGATAAATGTTACCATTACATTTGCTATCAGGAAGCCGATATTGGTGTTTTTGACATCTTTAAAGTATTGGGCCATTTCTTTTGTAACAAAGCAAGAGATGTTTTTAAAAGTTTTTACATTTGGAATTGTTCACTAATGTAAAAAGATATTCACTTGATTCCTGGATTTATTATCAAGCTGGCTTTTTAAAATTAATAGCTGCAAATCCTGAGTAATGTGTATGGTTGCACATCTCCAAGAGAATGTGGATGGCAGATCTCAAAGGCTCTATGTCTTTTCATAGAATCTACTGAAGATTCTTTGCAAAAAAAAAAAACCTTATGCGCCAAGATAGGCCATCAAGAGGGAAATTGTTAGTGTACAGTGTAGCTATGGAACATTTTCCTGTTACAAGCCCATTAAAGTTTGGTTGTCTTGGAAAATGTTAGTCTAGATTAATAATTCTGCCAAGTTGTTTTTTCAGTTGTATCTCTATATTGATCTTAATGTTTTCATTGGGAATTTAAAATTTGAGTTTATAAATTCTGTTTTTTGTGAATCAACCTGACTTCCTGAATTAGCTGCTAGTCAAATTGTTATACCATTTACATAATATTTTTAAAAACTTCTTAAGAACGTATAATTGAAGATATCCATTGGAGCCAAAACAGTTGTCTCTTTATCAAGTGATGTTTTACAGAACATAACCAATTTTTAACTAAGTGTTCATACTAAAATTAATCCAACATATATTGGAAAGATTTCAAAACATACTTCAAACAGTGTTAATTTTAAATATCACAAATTTGTGCCTGCCTCTAATGTGTATTAGTTCCAGTAGCTATTAAAGTTCAAACTGGAAAATATTAATTTAAAAAAAATCACTAAAATCATTTCTGAAATGTGTCTTTGTCCTAGATATGCTTCAGTAAGTGCATTCTTCTCTGGAAATATCATTTGCTTCTTTTGATTCCTTGAAAGCAACAATGGAGAAAGATTCTGCTGGGGTGATAACTTAGTTTTGTTTTTGGTGCCTTTTTTGTCTGTCTTTCCAAAGTTGATATCCTCCAGATGTGTTGGGATTACAGTTCCTACAATTTCCACATTCAACACTCTGGAAAAGTGCTGGAGAGTTGCTATGCACAAAAGTTACTCTATTTTTAAAATTTTATGAGACATTGCCTAGCTAATCATTCCGTAGTTATTCCTCTGTCCTTGTGCTTTTGGACCTCTCAGCGGCTTTTGATACCGTGGACCACGGTATCATGCTGCGGCGTCTCGGTGAGTTAGGAGTGGGAGGCACTGTTATGCAGTGGTTCTCCTCCTTCCTCACCGACCGTACGCAGTCTGTATTGGCAGGGGGACAGAGGTCGACCCCCAGGCCCCTAACTTGTGGGGT
>NW_015400413.1:0-1167 GCF_001527695.2 Protobothrops mucrosquamatus
GTTGCTCATACTCTGTACATTTGAGTCCTTTATGACTGACCCTCTTTTTACTTTCTACATAACCTGTGTGTTGCCCAAGTTCCCCTATTTTCTTACCACCTGTTTGATTAGTGCACTTTGTGTGGCACTCACTATTAAAAGCTTGATTTTACTTGATATTCTTGTCCACACACACATCTATGTTACATGCACTGATAATGCTATAATTTTTAGATTGCCAGGTACAGAAATGTCCTGTATAAATTAATTCACTGTCTATTCTTGTGCTTTATTTATAATATAATACAGAACATTGTTAAGATAGGAAAATGTATGTTTTTTTAAAAAAAATCCAAAACTAGCATTGTTTTACTTCATAGAATCAAGTAGAACTATTCACAAGCAATCATTTTTAAATTACTTCTCATTAATGCTATAGCACATACTCAGAAGAGAATATAAAGTGGTCATATAAATTTTCAGTGTGACCTATCATGTAAAGAAAAGTAGGCTATTGCTCACTTCATAAATGTTCAAATTGTTCTCTATTTGATTTTTAAAAAGTACAGAAAAGAAGTCAGAAAGAGAAATTAACTGATACAGAATGCAGAATTATATTAACTGCAGCACATCACAAGGAATATTCGCTTTATTATCTATTCGCTTTATTATCTATTTCGCTTTATTATCTATTCGCTTTATTATCTATTTATAATAGATAATTTCGCTTTATTATCTATATTCGCTTTATTATCTATTTATAGTCCTGCTAGTTTTGACTTGAAAAGCTAAGTGCTTTCTATAGACTTCGCCTTCATACAAACTTCTTCAGATCATCTTTTTAATCCTTATTTCATATTGTTTTAAGCAATTGATGTGAAGTGGAGAAACATCCAATACTGAGATGGGTCTGAATGTACTGCATAATTCTGCAACTTTGGAATTCTAACTTTCTTAGACCTTTCTTCTGTTTTCCACATCTTTTCTGAGTATCTGTCAGACATAAAATTATTTGAATTGAAAATGTTGTTAAGGAGATGGCTCTCAATTATAGATATATGAGTAGTGTTAGATTATACTGATATTTTAGTAAGAAAAATATTTCACACTAGAAATAATAATAGAGATAAGGAAGACAGACCTGACCATGCTTGGGTAACTAATTAGATCCTGCAGAGCAGGAAAACT
>NW_015400413.1:8416-14635 GCF_001527695.2 Protobothrops mucrosquamatus
ATATATATATATATATATATATATATATATATATATATATATATATATATATATATATATATATATATATATATATATATATATATATATATATATATATATATATATATATATATATATAGATATAGATATAGATATAGATATAGATATAGATATAGATATAGATATAGATATAGATATAGATATAGATATAGATATATATAGATATAGATATATAGATATAGATATAGATATAGATATAGATATAGATATAGATATATATAAAATCAGCTCTTTATCCAAATTAGCTGTTAATTTTATGGGCAGGCTGTTTCAGATATCTACAACAACAAAAACAATACTTCTCACAATAACATGTATAATAATTTAAAAACAGATACTCAGCAGGTATGGATGGAGATTTGTTCTTTTTGGATAGAATCTAATATACTACTACTGGCAATTTCAGGCAGTCATAGAGGAAATGGATGATCAAGGCCTATTAGGTCTGTCAAAAAGGAGAATAAATACTTTTACAAAAAGTAATATGTATGTAACAACTTATAAGAAGAATCTCTAAAAGAGGATGATGATTAAATCCAGATTAAGTCAGATAAATTATATATCCTTGAAACTCAAGATAAAAGTTAGCAGTGAATTAAACCTTATAGAAATTGTTTGGGATTTAATTTGCTATTCCATTCTTTGTCCAAGACCAGATTTCCCCTCTCCATAGAAACGATGGGATCACCATATAGAATAGCATAAGTACATTGTATATATATGGTATATAATTTTAAAACCCTCCCCACCTTTGAATAAGGAATACACACACACACACACACACACACACACACTGATATAATTATTATGAAGTAATTCCATTCCAAAATAAATCTGGAAGTGAAACAGCATGATATGTCATCAGGATGTCAATAATCAGTTCAGCTCTTATATGATTTTAAAAGGGGATGAGACAGATTTGTGAAGAGAATAATTTCTTACAAAGTTCTTTACAAAAGCAAAATGAAAGTAAGAACCCTACCTTTGGACCTGATTATTGTGTTGCTGAGGTGAGAAATTTGGAGCCTTCAGTGTTCTATTAATACTACTAGCATTCCTTACCATAAACCAGGCTAGTTTGATTGATGAAAAAGATACTCCAACAGGTTCTCTTCACCCCTTGCTTTGTTATTAGCACACTGATTGTACTAGTCTATGCACAGTTAACTAATCAAACATATGCTTGCATTATCGATTTTCAGAATGCAGCTGGGGCTTCAACTGGTTCCTGGATGACAAAGAATCCAAACATCGGGTATCACAAAAGACAAGTGAGATGTTTACAGCAGTTCTAGTCAAAGGAAATGAGTGTCTGTTCCAAAATCCTGTATGTAATTAGCTGCCAGAAAGCTAAAGAACATTAGCATTGAACAAACACCTCCAAAGATATATAGAATTGCCAGAAAACTCTATTAGAAAATTCAGACAGCAGCAGATTGTTTGCAGTTAGTTTGGAAAGCTGGCGTGCAACTTGCCTTCCCAGGTGTGACCTTTGAAAAGATATATTTTGCAAAATGCATACAAATGGATCGTTGCAAGTATTTAATCAGAGGTTTCCTGAATTTTATATTTTTTTGCAATTCAAGATATGGATAAACAGAAGCTTCATTTTTATTATTTAAGTCAGTTTGTCCTGATTTCTTCCTATAATTTGGCTATTGAGAAACTGATTGATTTATTTCCTGCAATACAATATGAAGCAGAAAGACAAGGAACCTTTTTTTTTTCAATAACTCTGTAGCTTTGCTCTAGTAATACACTATGGGCCTTGATAGCAAGGGTTGTCCACATGCAGTGGTCAAAAAAGCCAAGATAGCAGTGCAAAGAACTTGAACACAACAAATGTAAGAAAGGATCAGGACAATAATTGAGCAGTTCGGCTACCATTTCATCTTTTGGGATCTCCTTGTGGATCATTTTAGAACAGAGAAATTCAAGCTCAAATTAAGGCTAGTGTAGATTCACTCTGTCAGGGGCAATAAGTAGGTTGTCTCTTGGGTCAAGGCCAGTCTCCATCCTTAGAAAGCAGGATTCTGTAGCAGAGAATGTTTGCATGTGACCAAAGACTTGTAAGTGAACAAGAACCCCACCAGTGCTCATTCCAGCCTGATAGGGTGAGCCAAGGGATGACCTTGAGGAACAAGGAAGTGACAGACAACAGTCAGATTTAGGAAATATGGCAGAACTATAAACTGAGAAAACATCTCAGACAAGATCCTCCCTAGTTCTCATGAAGATAAAGTGAGGCAGGGGAGAAATAAGTTTCTATTGCCATACCTTTATAATAAAAGTAGTATAGGCCTGCATGAATTTGATTTCCTAATCTGATCTACCTTACAGGTATGATATTTCACAAGGAAATCGTAATTCATATTAATATGTTCCTTGCTACAGACAAGTGTGTTTTATCCATGGATAAGCTGCTCTTTAGTGAAAACCATAAAAGAGATAGAGCATAGAATAACAGTGTTGGAAAGGACCTTGGAGGTCTTCTAGTCCAACCCCCAGCTCAAGCAGGAGATCCTATACCATTTCAGACCAGTGGTTGTCCAGTGTCTTCTTAAAAGCCTCCAGCAAGGAGCCATGCACAACTTCTGAAAGCAACTTTTCCACTGGTTAATTGTTCTCACTGTTAGGAATTTTCTCCTTCGTTCTAGGTTGCTTCTCTCCATGGTTAGTTTCCATCCATTTTTTTCTTGTTTTCCCTTTTGGTGCTTTGGAAAATAGATTGACCCCCTTCATCTTTGTGGTAGCCCGTCAAATATTGGAGCACTACTATCATGTCTCTCCTAGTTCTTCTGAAAGATGAAAGAGGCTGAAAGATAGAGTGTAGCTCTCTGGGTATATTTATATATCTTTGTACATATTTCCAAACTTTTCTACATTCTTAAGAACAATGCTACCCCTGACATGGGAATTTGTTTTTGCATTTTAAGAATGAAGAAATGATATCAGGTTTATGTGGGATACTTTTGTCTCCTTTGCCCTTGATTTATTTTTTTATTCAAACATTTTCTCAGCATGACTGAAAATGTAATCAGGGGGACTGAATCTGGTTCAGCACTGTTTATCTGCTTTTCACAGTGCAAGTCTATGTATATTTGCCCAAAAGTCAGTCTGATTAAATTAAATGAAAATTATTTAATTTGATAAGTGAGATGGTAGCCCAAGAGACAACTTGAGGTCAGAGATTTGTATACAAAGCATTTCTATAACTTACATATGAAACTGAGCATGACCTGTAGATATGGGTGCCCAGGTACTAAATGTTTTATAGTTTGATTAGGAAGTATTTGTTTCCTTGTCTCAGGACTTACATTAGAAAGTGCACAATTTAATGCTCTAGAAATCAGCTACAAATACTGTAAATAACAAACCTCATGTTGACTTTTCATTAGAAGTGTGATATAGTGATTAATGGGTTACTATTTTATTGCCTGCTGGTATGGTTACCATGACTTTCAAACTAAATTTTGGTGGTGTTAGTATTCTTTCAGATAGGCAGGAGGTAGGGCAGTGTGATGGGAGGGAAGAAGCAGCTGGGATTAACTTTTGGTTGTAGGCGTCCTTTTGCTCACAACAGATGGAGGCCAACTCAACATTAGAATAAAACCAATCCCAAAGGACCTGTTAAATAAATTGATCCCAAACTTTGAAGCTGTAAAATAGTAAGACGATTAAGAGCAATCCAAAGCCACTTGATAATGTGATGTTGATTGGATAGCATTGGCTTTCATTACTGCACTGGGAAGAAATTGGTTTCTGGCTGAAGAAAATATGTCAAAAATAAATAATATTTCTCTGGTTTATATGGAGCAGTTACTTTTATATGTAGTCTTTTAATCTCAATATGTTCCAGATACTTTTGGTATTAAGTGAAGACTGAACCATGCTCCTTTAAAGGCTTTTCAAAACAGACATTTGATTCTTTCCAGCTGTATTTTTGAGCCTAAGCTAGAAAGAAGAAACTAAAAACAGAGGTGGAGGCTCTAAGAGAGGATGATAAATAGTTCTTAGAAAGCATATCAGTGTTTGTCTAATCTTGAATTTTAAAAACTGAGCTAGCATTAAGGAAACTCTATACCCGCATGATGTTTGGATAATAGAAGGCTCTGGAGGTGCTAGACTCATGCTTGACTATGGCATTTGGACTAGGTGAAATCTAGCAAACTGTAGTTGAAGCCTTACATGACAAGAGCAGTCGGGTAG
The DNA here is from genome assembly GCF_001527695.2 of Protobothrops mucrosquamatus. NCBI lineage: Eukaryota > Metazoa > Chordata > Lepidosauria > Squamata > Viperidae > Protobothrops > Protobothrops mucrosquamatus. The sequence continues at coordinate 12,668 of NW_015400413.1, forward strand.
GTGGCTCCCAAATCTGGTAAATTGATATGCAACTTGATTTGTTCAAGGTTATGTTGCCATTGAAGATTAGATATCCACACAGGGAATTCTATTAAATCCAGTTTTATCATCTGAGGCTCAATAGTTCTACCAGATTACACTGATCCATCATTTGTATTTTTTCCTGGATATATTCTAATAACTTTTTGGATCTGCTTTAATAATTTCCCAGTTGAACTTAATACAGTGGATTTTACATGCCACTGTCTTTGATAAAACTTCAAGCTTTAGTTGGTACAGAATATGGTAACGAGAATTTCAAGTTTTATAGCCAACTCTATAGTGATTTTAAAAAAGTTGTACTGTTCAGTACACTTTTGGGACCAATTGATTTAAAAAGTCTGTGTTCCAAATACCTGAAGGAGTGTCTCATTGCATGCTATCACACTAGCTTTAAGAACTCATGTTGAGAGCCTTCTTCTAATGCCTTCTTTTCTAGAGAAACATTATGCAGTGACAGTGGAAATGATTCTTCTAATAGTAGGATCTTGCTATAGACTGTTCTCCCCAAAAGCTTTGCTTCTGCTTTGCATGTAAATCTTTTTAATGCTAGGCAAAAGCAAGCCAATTCATATAGGTTTTAGGCCTTCTAATTCATTTTAAATTGTTTGTAATTACAGTTTTAAAGATTTTTCCAATTCTTCTTGATACATTATTATAGGTTACACAGCATAGTAAAGGATTCATATGTAAATATGCTTTTTAAAAGAAGCTAGGATTGTGATGTACAATTCTTTAGTAGAGTTGTGATTCAACATCATTTATGCTGCCATGGCAATAATGGGTAGCTAGATATTTTCAGCTAAAGTTCCTACCCAAAACATTTGACATAAAGGTTCCTGAATAACCCTGCACAAATATAGCAGCACTAATTCTATTTCCTTTTGCAACATGGTAATTATCATTCTTGACTTCTCTCTTAAGTCCCACCATCACCAGATGCATTAATGTGAACGCTAAAGGAGATGCTGATCAAATTGCAAAGAGAACAAAACTGTGAGGAATCTTTAATATATAACGATTTAGGCATGAGTCAGTAGAATAAAGAAACTAACGCAATCAAACAAAAGTACCATGCTTATAAGATGAAATTATGCAGTTCAGTTCTCCTTTAGCCAGACCTCATGTGGGGTCATCTGTCTATTCCTGGACACAGTTTAAGATGGTGTTGATAAACATAAGCATGAGGAAGACAGGGGTGGTGAGGAATCTGGAGATTAAGTCTTATAATGAAACTTAAAAGAATCGCGTTAGTTCACACTGAAAAAGATACAAAACTGATGATATAATAAAATTCAAATATAGGTTCTACCATATAGATGATGGAACAAACATGATTTTTGTTGTCCAATTTATAGGCTTCAAATAGAATAATGACAGTTCTGGAACAGGCTGCTTATGAAAGGTTGATTCATTTGTTGGAGGTATAAGCAAACACTAGATATTCACATTTTGGGAGTACTGTAACTAGTGGTGGGATTCTGGTATGTGAACAATTGGTTCTCTATGTGGATGCCACTTCTGGACGTCCATTCTGGACCCGGGCAACAAAAAATTAGCTACCGGTTCTGCCGAAGTGTTTCTGCGAACTGGCTGAATCCCACCACTGACTGTAACAGAAGGGGTGTTTTTGTTGTGTTTTGTGGGGGTTTTCTTTTTTCTGTATGAACAGGGAAATAGACTTATATGATTATGTCACACCTGCTAATCTGCAGATTATTATAGTTCTCTTATTTTAGAAACAAGATAGCTGTAAAGGAATACATATCTTAAATAGAACAGTCTTCCTCAGTCAAAGTAATCTTCATATCTCTGTCATTACAGATAATCCTTGACCTATGAGCACAATTGGATCAGAATGTCTGCCACTAAATAAGGCAGTTATTAAATGAGGGGTGCCCAATTTTACAACCATTTTACTATGATTGA
>NW_015400414.1:0-2510 GCF_001527695.2 Protobothrops mucrosquamatus
ACTTCAGAAAGAACAGGTCCTAAATATATGGACAGAAGGAAGGTAATACTGTATAACTTTTTATAACTACCAGGAGTCTTTCCAGAGAAAATATACCAATATACAAAACCCACAGTCATACATATTTTGTATACAAAGACGTATCGATTGTAAAGGCAAAAATGTCCTCTGGAGTATCAGTGGAGGAGTGGCTTGCATAGACCCTGTTACTATTCCTTAAAGTAGCTGATCGATTCCAGTGATAGCTTGAGGGATGGTGCCTACGGAGGGGGAAGTGATCTGATAGACTATATTGAAGTGGCAGTTTCCCAGGAAACATTCCGGGGGGGGGGCAGACAAGAGGCAGCCCAGCCCAGAGCTGGATAGGAAACAGAGGAAGAGAGTTAGGATAGCCACTCCCTAGAATCTTCCAGGATATGCTTGTTAGGATGAGAATAAGGGTTTAGTCTGGTGAGATTCTATCTCTTTTGTGTAAGGAAATAAAGAACTGAACTCTGTTTTACATTGTTCTTGGGCTAAGCCTGACAACTGCCCTTCTGAAATATCACACGGTCCCAAGAAAAAAAACAGAATTGGTTAAGGAGTTGCAAATGGATGCTTACATGCTTTTACACTGGCAGAGGGACCAGCTGTATTAGAATCAGCAGAACAGCAGCACTGAATTCCATGGAAAACGTTTTTTTTTAAAGATGCTTTTGGTCCAGCATTATCAAGATGGTACTTGCAGGAGTGCAAAGTTCTGCAGCTTTCTCCATCAATCCCACATATATGGGATTGATGGGGCTTCAACCATGGAGTCATGGCTGCCCTCTAAACTTTTTTAACTCCTTCCCTGTCCAGTGATGCCACTGTTTGCATCTCCTTCATGCAAATCCACAGAACAATGAGCCATTTGTACAAGAAACCATCTGAAAACCCACCGGTGTTTACATACCTGCTTCTGAAGGAGTTCCATTTCTCTCCTTTCTTTCTCCTCCTTTTCTTCAGCCAAGCGTCGTAGCTCCTCTTCCTCCTGTTCCTGTTCTGCTTCTTTTTGCTTCCTTTCTGCCTCCTGCTTCTGAGCTTCCTCCTCTCGGCGCGCTCTTTCCTCAGCTATCTTTTGCGCCAAGGCCTCCTTCTTTTGTCTAATGGAAACAATGGTGTATTAGACAAATGCATGGGTGGGTAAAACTGGCAATAATAATAATAATAACAAACAAATACAGCATCTGTTTTAGCATGTCAGACCATCCCTGCCTCCAAAATGAATAAATGATACAGAATGGAATGGAAAAAAGGAGGAAATGCTTCCTCTTCTCACTTTATCTGAGGTAAACTGAAGGTTATACTTGGATTAACTGGGAAATCTCCTTAAATAGAATCATGAGAAGTTTGAAATCTTGCTTGGTGCCAGAAACCAAATTACAGTATTCCTGTGGAAGGATATCTAAGACTGTGTTGAGCAGGTCTAACAAGATCTACTGTAGTATAAGGATGAAGGGATTAGGCTATGAGCAGAAAGAGCCATATTCTAGCCTTCCTTCAAACATAGAAACTCATTGGCTGACTTGGAGCCACCCAACTTTCCTCACAGAGTTGCTGTGCTGGGGGGAAAAAAATAGAAGAAAAGATACTTAAGTACTCCACTTTAAGCTCTTGAACGAAAGGTGGGATATAAACCACCTAGCTAAAGAAGTGAATCCTGAGCTATTGGTTTTACTTTTCTCTCTCGAGACAGAAACATGCCATTTATCTAGAGAATGTGAGTAAGAGAGTTCATATTTCTAACATTTCTACATCATTTCAGAATGCAAGTGGCACAAACTTGGAGATACTGGTGCAAGGGTTTATGAGAATGCAAAATCCATGCATTTGTTGAAGTAAGAACTACCTAAGAGGCACTAGAGTGGCTTTTTGTAACATGAGGACTCTCCAGCATTTTGAAATACAACTTCTATCTCCCAAGCCAACATGGCCGATGGCTGAAATGATGGGAGTTGACCTCAATACAATTGGACAATCAAAGGTTGAGAAATGATGCTGTCCTTTTGAACATCTGGATCATACTGTCCATTTACTTATTTGATTTTATTCACCTTTATTACTTTATAAGTAATTTAAGACAGCATATGTACTTAATACTCCTTTCTCTTTCAAGTTCTCTATGAGGTGGGTTGAGCCGAGAGAGAGTGACTGGTCCAAAAATACTCTGTCGGCTTTCATGCCTAAGGTAGGATTAGAACTTATAGCCTCCTAGTTTCTAGGCCAATGCCTTAATCATCACACTCATCTGGCTCTAAGTTAATCTATATCATCTATACTGTTTATCATATTTTTTTTTTCAATATAAAATTTTATTGTTTTTATCATAAAAGAAAAAAGAAATACATCACAGATATTACACAATGTTTTATCCCATCCCCCCACCCCCCGGACTTCCCAAACCAAACCTAGGCAATATTCAAATACAAGTAAACAAATATTAATATCTCTAACTCCAAACTCTAAACTTAAACAATCCATCTCCTCCG
>NW_015400414.1:5062-6218 GCF_001527695.2 Protobothrops mucrosquamatus
CGCCTACATCGTCCATATAGGACGACTCGGGAACTCAACTCCTACCCCGGGCAGCTCACCTATCCCCTTATGCCCAGGGGAAAGGTATCAAGCCGTTTGACAGCTGATGCTGGCTGTCAAACCGGCTTTTACGCAAAACAGGCGGGAGGCAGCAAACAGCTGCGACCAGCGAAATCGCCTGCCACCGGAAGTCCCTCCTATACTGTTTATCATATTAAACCTATAGAATCTAGATTGCATAAAATCTATACAACCAGCACAATCTATATAAATTATCACATTGTACTAAACAGTATAATCTCTATTTGTAAAGGGCAGAAGTAATGGCTTAGAACAGTGGTGGCGAACCTATGGCACAGGTGCCAGAGGCGGCACTCAGAGCCCTCTCTATGGGCACACGCACCATCGCTCCAGTCCTAGGCCTTCAGCTGGATTTTATAAAACCTTTTCGCTTTAGGCCTCTGCCGCCGTGTGGAAAAAAAAAAGTTCAATCAATCAATTTCAACTTCTCGCGGGGAAAAAAAAGATCTTGCAAAGTTGGAATTGATTGATTGAACTTTTTAGTCCCACCCAGTCTGCCGTTACCCCCGCAGCCATGCCCACCCAATGGGCCACACCCCCAATTGGCCACACCCAGCCAATGGGCCACACCCACCCAGCACCTGACGATGCATAAGTGGGTTTTGGGTTGCAGTTTGGGCACTCGGTCTCTAAAAGGTTCGCCATCACTGGCTTAGAAAGACAGGAGGAAGAGCCACTAGCAAGGCAATGGTCAAATAATTTTTCAAATTATTTTCCTGAGCTCAGGTCAAGAAAATAATTTGAGAAAACATCTTGGACAAGTTCCTCCCTAATTCACGTGAAGATTAAGGAAGGAAGGGGGAAGCACATTCAGACTGACACAAATCTATTACTGTAGCTGTTACAGCCATAAAAACAGTCCTGCCTATATGGCATTGGTTATTTAGTCTGGCTTAGGTTGTTGGGCGGACACTATTCCAGAGAGAGCTATCTTTAACAGCCTGCTTCTGCTAAACCATGGAGATGAATAGAATATAAGCTTTATACAAATGCTTTGTTTTGTTATCTTGGCCCACGGTGTGTTCAAAGCAGATATCCAAAAGTGCATTTTCTCCATTAGGGCAACTGTGAGTTG
>NW_015400415.1:0-1345 GCF_001527695.2 Protobothrops mucrosquamatus
GCTCTTGGCAGTCTGTTATCTGAGGCTTTTTCTGGCATGTTCAGTGAGTGAGTGGGTGAGTTATTAAATCAGACAAATTGTCAATTGTCGTTGAGGGAGGAAGTAATGGCAAAGAAAAAGATAGTTGTGAGCCTAATTTAGAAGAACCCTACCCTAGATCCAATGGTTTACAACACGGGTGTCAAACTGGTGACATCACATGACATGTCATGACGTGTTGCAACTTTTTTCCCATTGCCGGCAATGGGGTGGGTGCAGTTTTAGCGTGATGCATCTAGCCTGTGGGCCAACAGTTTGACACCCCTGGTTTACAATAACTACCATCCTGCCTCCAATCTTCCCTTCCCAAATCTCACAGGTGATCCAGTAAAATAAAATGGTTGATGATATTGAAAGCCAGTGAAGAGTCTAATAGAACCAGAATCTCTTAGTATCCCTTTCTATCACTAACCATAGATTATCTAAGAAAGCTGGAGGTTAAAGGCACAGTTTTGTAATGGTTCTTCTCCTATCTGAGTGGGTAGTTTCAATTTGTAGCCATAGGAGAATAGCAATGATGTCTTTGATTATTCTAGTGCAGAATATCTTAGGGCTCAATACTTTCCCCCATGCTGCCTAGTATCTATATAAAGCTACAAAGAGATATTAACTATTGGTATGAAGTGAGTTATCATCAATAAACTGGTTTTCAGCTGTACATTGCCACCTAACTTCAACTAGGAATGATGTGGAAACTGTCAGATCTGGAAGGGGTAAAATAAGCTTTGATTAAAACCTTCCTAGACTGAATTACTATCCATCAGATTATGTCTGGTCATTCTTGATAGGATCCCACTCCACATGAAATAGTTGGTGCATAACTGCTGTATCTAGACAACATCAATTCCTACCTTTGATTGTATACTACATTCATATTTCATTCATAATTAAATATATAACTTCATTTCTCTACATGCATTCATTAACTTCCTTTCACAAGATCAATCCATCTTTATTTAGATCTATTATAGACTTATGCTTTCTCTTGCTTTCTCAGCACATAATACCTATTTTACTTTCATTTCTGCTCTTTACTCCTCTTACATTCCTAGTCTTTCCATGTGCCATAGTTATCACCAGATAGCCCCATTTAAAAAAAAATGTTAATAGTGTTGTGTTCTTTGTATTCCCCCCCCTTAATCCCCTATGCATATCCTGATCACCCATTAAGGGTGATTGCCCTTCACCATTGATCGCCCATTAAGGGTGATTGCCCTTCTCCATCTGCATACAGTTTCATGCCCGTTGCTGGTTGGCTAACTAGCAACAGGGTCTTACCAGCCAATGGAATTGTGTGATTACAAGC
>NW_015400415.1:5117-6217 GCF_001527695.2 Protobothrops mucrosquamatus
TTTCATGCCCGTTGCTGGTTGGCTAACTAGCAACAGGGTCTTACCAGCCAATGGAATTGTGTGATTACAAGCCAGGGGAATCCCATAAAAGAGGGCTCCCCTGGCCCAGAGAGTCAGTCCGGATTTACTTCATGCCTTGCCAATAAACCAAGAGCTGACTGTCACTCGACTCGTGTCTTACTGCCTGCGCGATCTAACAAATAGCTTTGGTTATTTTGAAGGGTGTCACATAACACTTTTTAAGAAAGGTAGAAAAGATCTAGAAAATGTGTAAATATGTATGACTAGTCTTAGTCATGTCACATGCAGATTCCCATGTAACAGTAAAGACAGTATTGCTAATTTTGGTACATATTAGCTACAAGCACAAACAAAGCTATATGGATAATCTCTACCTCCACTATCCATCAAAATTCCAAATACAAGTTCTAGTTTATGGTATTAAAAATGACTTTTTTCCCATTGCCAGCAATGGGGTGGGCACGGTTTTGGCATGACGCATATGACCCGCGGACCGGCAGTTTGACACCCCTGTTCTAGAAGAAAGAACTAGATTGTGTAGAAGATAAAGCAAAGGCAGCAAGGAACTGTAATCTCCTAAAATGGCACCAGAGAATGGAGTACAGCAGTGATGGCGAACCTTTTAGAGACCGAGTGCCTCAAAACCGCCCCCGCCCCCCACTCCGCTCTCCTCCCTGCCCGCTTCACCCCACCCCACATGCTCCACCCCTGCTCCACCCCGCCCCACTCGCCCGCAGGCGAGTGAGCCTGGAGGTGGCGGCGCCACAAGCCTCACACAGGCGCCACCATCGGTGAATGCCTTGAATGTATGCTTGTAGCCCCATTTGCATCGTGCACGTGCTCACAGTCTGTTTGTACATGTGCGCGCACTTGTGCCCATATTCACATTTGCACATGTGTGCATAAGGCACCTGCCCCTTCCTTTCCCACTGGTCCACCAAAACAAAAAGGTTGGAGACCTCTGTTCTAGTGGACGATCACTTAACCATGATCCAGCAGTGTGCAGCAGCAGCCAAAACAGCTAATACAATCCTGGGTTGTATAAACAGAGGCATAGAATCAAGATCATGCAAGGTATT
>NW_015400416.1:0-6217 GCF_001527695.2 Protobothrops mucrosquamatus
TAGGGAGGATTTTATTTGGGGTTTATCTTTTAACAATTTGACAGAGACACAACTTTAAAATTTGATTTAATTCGGTTTTATCGGGGGGGAATGTATTTATGTTTTGTTTTAAATATGTTGTGCGCCGCCCTGAGTCCCGTTGGGAGAAGGGCGGCATATAAATTAAATTTATTATTATTATTATTATTATTATTATTAACAATAAAATTGAGCGCTCTGGTTACAGCAGCAGAGCGCTTCTTGTGCCAATCCTTTGAGTGGCATTATTTTAGCCAAAGGCCCCAAGGGAGGAGAGTTACAGGTCTAAATAATCAAGAGTCCATTTGGTGGCTGCCGAGTATTCATTATCTCTCTGCAAAACGGGCCTTTGATCTACGGCTGTATGTTTTAATCAATGTGAACCTTGTGCAAATTAAGAAGTTCCCGGGGCAGATTCTGAACTTTTCGTTCCTAACAGGAAGGCGGTGTAAGTGCAAAGGAGAGCTGCGGTAGAAGATAAAACAGATTTTTGCTAATTTAACCTCACAAATCAATAAAGGCAGCCTAACGCCTGCGTTTTATCTTGGCTGCCTAAGCAGGAGTTCCTGTCAAACGTACGTATGGGGAATTCTATCTTTCTTTGAGTTTCTAAAAACGGTAAGACCTACGTGAGGTATTATTTCAACACAATAATAGTTGTATTGTATGGACCATGTCATCCAACTGGCTCTAGACCAGTGTTTCTCAACCTTGACCATTTTAAGGCATGTGGACTTCAACTCCCAGAATTCCACAGTCAGCAATGGCTGTGGAATTCTGGGAGTTGAAGTCCACATGCCTTAAAATCGTCACGGTTGAGAAATACTGCTCTAGACAATTTCACAGGACCATTTCACGAACTGGATCTAGCGAATTTCACGGAACCATTTCATCCCACCGGATCAAGTGAGTTTCAGAGGATCATGTCACGAACCGGATCCAGTCAATTTCACAGGACCGTTTCATCCAAGCGGATCTAGTCAGTTTCACCCTACCTGCCATCAGCTTCAGAACGCAATTGCCACAAGCCGGGGGCCTCTTTCCCACCACTGCACCTCAGAATTGACAGCCCTGAGATGCACTGGATTTGAAACTCTGTTAAAGACAAGATTTTTTTTAAAAAACAGTTATGTATAAAGAGAATAATAAGTCGGGATAAAAGTAAGCAAATAAATAAATAGAAAACCACCCCCCACCCTCCCAAAATCAGGCAAACGGGAAGGAGAGAATAATGGAAGTTTGAAGGCAAATGGAATTAAGGCACCATTTGGAAGAGATGCTGGACGCAAACATACACAAAAGGCCAGAGTAGCTGTTGTCTTAATTTCTTTAATTTTCATCACAACCCTACTTGATAAAATACACAAGATAAGAACAGGCACATTTGTGAAGTGAAGGATGGAAGACAGGAATGAAAAGGATGTTTGTCTCCTTGTAATCTCTCTCTTTCTTTTCTTTCTCTTTCTCCTTTCTTTCTTTCTTTCCCTTTCTTTCTTTTCTTTCTCCTTTTCTTTCATTCACTTTTTATTTCATTCCTTCTTTTTTTCTCTTTCTCCTTTCTTTCACTTTCTCTTTCTTTCTTTCACTTTTCTTTCCTTTTTCTTTCTTTTCTTTCTTTCTTTATTGCTTGCTTGCTTGCTTCCTTTTCTTTCTTTCTTTCTTTTCTTTCTTTCTTTCTTTCTCTCTCTCTCTCTCTCTCTCAGAAGATCCTGGTGCTCTACAAATTTATCAAATCCCCAAAACGATACAGGTAGTCCTCAACACACACGACCTACAATTGGGACCAGAATTTCCTTTGCTTAGTGAGCTGGTTACTAAGCGAGTCACACCCAATTTTAGGTTTGTCCTTAAGCAAATCACTGCAGTTCTTAAGTGAATCGTGTGCTCGTTAGGCGATTCCAACTTCCCCCCCCCGTTGACTTTGCTCGTCAGAAGCCAATTAGGAAAGGTCGCAAAAGGACACTCACACCACCCTGGGGATGCTGTGACGGTCATAAGCGCGGAGACCGGTCGTAAATCCCTTTTTTCAGTGCTGCTGCAACTTTGAACGGTTGCTAAGCAAAGGGTGGTAAGCCGAGGACTACCTGTATGAAACCGACGGGCGTTTAATGAGCCCGTTTTACTCCAAGTCTTGGACGACGTCTTTCGTAAAGAGACCGGTTTCTCCCCGTTTCTTCTCGGAACTACATGGCCCAGAATTCCTTGGGGGAGAGGCAGAGAGGGACCGAGGACTGCCCCCCCCTTGTTCCTGTTGTGTAGATATGCTCCCAAACCTGACACCCAAGAGAGGAAAGGGTTGTGTGTGTATGTGCAGAATTGAAAAACATGCAAAGAGAGACTAAACCAACGCTCAGAGCTGGGCTGGGTGGCAGCAGTGCCAATTTGCCAGGACGTTCAGTTCCAGAAGCCTGGAAGAGACCCTGCAGCTACCACAGGCACATAGGTGGAGATGCTCCCCCCCTGTAAATTTTAGAAGCGCAAGGTGTGTGGGGGGGGTCCTCAGGGGGGGCTAAGAAAGAGTAGCCATTGTGCAGAAAAGATCCTGTCGTGGTATGCGGGAAAGACCTTGGGAGACGGATGAAAGGAGGCAGCCCGGGGAAGCGTCAAATAAGAGAGGCGCTTCCAACCTCCGGCAACTTTAGACATGTGGACTTCAACTCAGTGAAGTGAGTTTTGCCCCATTTCACGACCTTTCTTGCTGCATTGATTGAGTCACACAGTTGCAAAATGAATCCGACTTCCCCATTGGAGGTCGCAAAAGGGGATCCCATGAATCCTGGACGCTGCAACCGTCATCAATAGGAGTCAACTGCCAAGCGCCCGAATTCTGCTCGCGTGATCATGGGGAGGCCGCAACAGCGTGAAAAATGTTGTAATTTTCAACGGTCACTAAATAAAGGGTTGTAAATCGAGGACCGCTGACAGTAGCTGAGGCAAGGGGCTCAGAAGGGACCCTCCCTAGTTTCTCTGGCTGAAAAAGAGACGGCGGAAGAATTGGACTTTCAGACTTTGCAAGAGAAAGTAGAATTCGCTGATCTGATTGGGTTTCGCTGCCTGGTCTACTTGAGACGGCCGATCTCTATTTCAGAAGTCTGAAAATACGAATCTCCCACTGTCGCTTTTATAGAGATACAACATCACCAGAAGGCAAAAATCACGAAAACTGTGTTTTGCTTACTTTGGCTATGTTGTGTGGGGGAATTCCCTGGAGAAAGCTGTTATGTTGGGAAGAGTTAGTTGTAAAAGGAAGACAAGGACACGGTGACTGCACACACCGTCAAAGCTGACACCAAGCAGAGCAGAGAACGACTCAAAGGAGCAGCGCCACATCGGAAGATGTGGAGAGAGCCGGCCCAGAGAATCACCGAGGTTTTACACTTAGGCAGGAAAAACCAAAGGTACAAGTACAGATTAGGCGAAACCTGGTTCAAACATCAGAAATGGTGAGAGGGACCTTGGAGTCCTAGTGGACGATCACTTAAACGTGAGCCAGCCGTGTGCGGCAGCAGCCAAAACAGCCGATACAATCCTCGGGGGTGTAAACAGAGGCGTAGAATCAAAATCAGGTGAAGTATTAGTACCGCTTTGTAAAGCCTTAGTAAGGCCAGACCTGGAACACTACATCCAGTTTTGGTCACCACCACGTTACAAAAAGGATGTTGAGACTTCGGAAAAAGTGCAGAGAAGAGCAACTCAGATGATTAAAGGCCTGGAGGCTAAAACATATGCAGGGATTGGATATGGATAGTCCAGAAAAAAGGATTAGCGGTATTCCGGGATTTGAGGGGCTGCCCCAAATAAGAGAGGGTCAACTTATTCTCCAAAGCCCCTGAAGGCAGGATAAGAAGCAACGGATGGAAACTAATCAAGGAAAGAAACAATCTGGAATTAAGGAGAAATTTCCTAACTGTGAGAACAATTCACCAGTGGAACGGCCTGCCTCCAGAAGTTGTAGGTGCTCCAACACTGGAGGTTTTTAAGAAGAGATTGGATAGTCTCTTGTCTGGAATGGTATAGGGTTTCCTGCTTGAGCAGGGGGTTGGACTGGAAGACCTCAAAGGTCCCTTCCAGCTTTATTCTGATGGATTGAGACAGATTCAACTGGATAACCACCTCCTCCTCCTCCTCCTCCTCCTCCTCCTCCTCCTCCTCCTCCTCCTCACTTTTACAACCGGAGAAAGTAGGAAGGGTCCCTTCTGAGCGTGTTCACTATGCAGCCAACGGCTCAGCTGCCTCTTATCGGACTGTTCCCTAGGCAGTACCTCTTCATCCTGTCTCCCAGGATTCTTTCCCACCTACCATTCCAGAGAGGGGAAATGCCAAGAACGTGGGGCACAGCCCAGTCACTGCCAGGAGCCCCCCCCGTTGTCGCCGCAAAGAGGATAGACACATGCCAGAGCAGTAAACTCTCGTGCAAAGAAGGACAGAATTGCTTAGGATTTCGCTCCGCCAGGAGGCGAGGGAGAGAACGGGTGGATGGGTCGGCACCGCGGATCAGACAATCCCTCCGAGTTACACACGGACCCGCTCCTGTCTTCACACCGATTCGCCTTTGTCCCGGGTCCGGCTCAGAAGAACCATGGGTAACCCCGCGGGCAGGGCGGCGGGGTCCGTGCGATGCCGTGCCCGCGGGCGCCAGCGACGGGGCAGACGAGTGGAAGGGGGCCCTCCTTCGCTGAGGGTGTCGGAGCTCTCGTCAATGAACACCAGATTTTCTCCCGTGTAGTCTATCGGCCGTGGGGAAGCAGCACGGCGGGCGTTCAGTGGAGGGGTGTTTTGCGGCGGGGACGAGGAATGTCCCGGGCAGAGCATCGGGACAGGCGGCGTTAGAGCCGGGTGCTGCAAGAGGAACGGAGGCGGTGGCGAAGACAGAGGGTTTTCCCCTTGTGGCAGGATGGTGGAAGGCGACAACGGCTTCCCCTTTATGGAGGCGACACGGTGCAACTTATCCGGGAAAGCCACGCTCGGGACACGGAGCTGCGACGCCACGTTGCCGGTCCAGGAGGCGGCGTGAGCTGTGAAATCTCCCATCTGTGGAAAAGCAGGAAAATCAAGGTGCAAAGAGGGCGAGGCCACCCAGGCCTCCAGAATTCCCAGAATTCCTCGGGGCTGGTTGTCCATGGAGATGCTCCATCCTCCGGGTCACGGATTGTCCCAGAGGCGCTTTTGCAGGAGGCCCCTGGACTTTCTTTGTTTCTCTTTGAAGAGGTTTCTCTACTCATCTGGGAAGCTTCTTCCGGTTCTGGGGAAGCAACTTGGAGGAGAACTTCAGAACCCGAAGAAGCTTCTGGGATGAGAAGTGAAACGTCTTCAAAGAAAAACCGGAGAGTCCGGCGGCCTCACAAAAAACCACCTTTGGGATCCTCAGGGCTGGGTTTTCCCAATAATAAAATTAACCCTAACGAAAACTCGATGCAAGCTAATGCCCGGGCTCAAAATGGGAAGGGGAATCCGTCGGGATCAAGTTAAGTTTGAATCTGACGGTTACACGTAGTCCTTGACCTACAATAGTTACAACAGTTTAGTGACTATTGAAATTTACAATAAGGTAGTGAAAAAGGTGACTTATTGTCCTTTTCGCTGTTGTAGCAGCCCCGTGCTCATCTAATCAAAATTCAGACACTTGGCAATTGACTCATACTTATGACGGCTGCAGTGTCCTGGGGTCACGTGATCCCCTTTTGTGAGTTTCTGACAAAGCCAGATTGACTTAACAACTACTGTGTGTTACTAGCTTAACAACTGCAGTGATTCCCTTAGCAGCTGCAGCAAGAAAGGTCGTAAAAAGGGGACAAAAACTCACCTGATAAATGTCTCGCTTAACGACAAAAAAATGGGGGCTCGGTTTTGGTCGTAAGGCGAGGACTACCTGTACTGGGGAGACTTTGTGGTGTGGGCTGACTTTATTGCAATTTTGTGGATTGCTTTGTTTCTAAATATTGTGCCAGGCGGAATAAAAGTGATTTAATAATCAATCCGTGCTTTTATTTCTTTATTAAATTTAGATCCCACCCCCGTCTCGTTTTCTCGTATCTGTGACGGTCGCAGCGTCCCTACGGTCACGCAATTGCGATTCGGGCCCTTGCCAAAGGTCTGAATTTTGATTGCATGATGCTGCGATGGGCGTTAAGTGTGAAAAAGGGTCATAAGTCCCTCTTTTTTTTTTCAATGTGGTTGTAACTTCCAACGGTCACAATTG
>NW_015400417.1:0-1865 GCF_001527695.2 Protobothrops mucrosquamatus
GAGGATTTTATTTGGGGTTTATCTTTTAACAATTTGACAGAGACACAACTTTAAAATTTGATTTAATTCGGTTTTATCGGGGGGGAATGTATTTATGTTTTGTTTTAAATATGTTGTGCGCCGCCCTGAGTCCCGCTGGGAGAAGGGCGGCATATAAATTAAATTTATTATTATTATTATTATTATTATTATTATTATTTTATTTTATTATTTTATTTTATTTTATTATTATTTTATTTTATTATTTTATTTTTTATTTACTTTGTTTTATTATTTTTATTATTTTTATTTTATATTTTATTTTATTATCTTTATTCTATTCTATTTTAGTTTAGTTTAGTTTTTTATTTTATTTTATTTTAATATTTTATTTTATTATTTATTTTCTTTTGTATTATTATTTTTATTTTATTTTATCTTTTATTTTATTTTTATCCTATTCTACTTTATCTAGTTTAGTTTAGTTTCCATTTTATCTTATTTATTTTATTTTATTATTTATTTATTTTTATTTTTATTTATTTATTTATTTATTTTATTTTTATTTTATGTTATTTTTATTTCGTTTTCTATTTTAGTTTTATTTTTATCGTTTTATTTTAGTTTTCATTTTATCTTATTTATTTTTATTTCATTTTATTGTTGATTATATTTTACTCTTATTGCTTTATTTTATTTTATTTTATTTTATGATGTGATGTTATGGTCTTGTTTTTGTTTTGTTTTGTTATTTTGAGCTCAGTTGTGGTCGTAAGTCAAGGACAGCTGGCGTAGATCGTCCCACAACCCATCTCATCCTCACAAGTGGGGCGAATCCAGCTTGGAGACGCCACGAAAGGTCACACAACATATTTTTCTCCTTTGTTCAGCTGACCAAGGCGGCCCCTGGGAAGTGCGGTTGCCGTGCATTTATCCGGAATGCTTGCCTTCTTGTTGGAAAGTTCTCTTGGCTAAGATTAGGGTGTCGTTGCGCGAAGGAAACCCACATTCCCTGGGGAAATTCGGAAAATGTCTTTGGGCAGCCAAGGGAACCCGAAAACCAAGTTGCTACAACAGCTGGCTTTGTGTGACCTTTTGTGTGTGTGTGGGGGGTTATTTTGTGGCGTCACAACACCGGCAAACCCAGCATTGTTCCTTGTCGGCCATTTAGGGCAGGGGTCCCCAACCTCTGGGCCGTGGCCCAGTACCGGCCCGTGGCTTCTTGGCCACCGGGCCACGAGAATAGCTGGCGCTAGTGCCGCCGTGCAGGTGCTAGCGGCATGTTTGCGCAGGCATGGGGGGGCTAGTGCCACCACCAGTGCCACCGTTGTGCGTGCGCCCCTTTTGTGCATGCGTACCTGTGTGTGTGTGTGTGTGTGTGTGTGTGTGTGTGCGCGCTCACGCACATTTGCATGTACATTTCCCTACTCCTCCCTTTCCCTCCGGGCCAAAACCACCAGAAAATTGGGGGAGCTCCGATTTAAACCCTGGGTCAGGGGTAGGCAACCTTGGCTCTTTTATGACTGGTGGACTTCAACTCCCAGAATTCCTCAGCCAGCATGGCTCAGCTTGGAAACCTCTCCCTTCCCCCTCAGCATGGCTGGCTCAGGAATTCTGGGAGTTGAAGTCCACGAGTCATAAAGCGGCCTAGGCCTAGGCCAGAGGTAGGCAACCTTGGCTCTTTTATGACTGGTGGACTTCAACTCCCAGAATTCCCGAGCCACCATGGCTCAGCTTGGAAACCTCTCCCTTTTCCCTCAGCATGGCTGGCTCAGGAATTCTGGGAGTTGAAGTCCACCAGTCATAAAGCGGCCTAGGCCTAGGCCAGAGGTAGGCAACCTTGGCTCTTTTATGACTGGTGGACTTCAACTCCCAGAATTCCTGAG
>NW_015400417.1:4167-6217 GCF_001527695.2 Protobothrops mucrosquamatus
AAGAAGAAGAAGAAGAAGAGGAGGAGGAGGAGGAGGAGGAGGAGGAGGAGAGTGACTGGGGTCTTTGGTTTTCTCTGAGCTTGATGGTTTCCTTGCAGACGTTTCATGACCCAACTAGGTATCATCATCAGTGCTAGAAGGGAGAGGGGTTTGAAGAGAAGGAGGAGGAGGAGGAGGAGGAGGAGGAGGAGGACTGTGGGATCCTTGGTGCTTTCTGAGCTGGGTGTTTTTCTTGCAGATGTTTCATGATCCAACTAGGTAGCATCTAGAAGGGAGGAGGGTTTGTGGAGAGGAGGAGGAGGAGGAGGAGGAGGAGGACTGTGGGGTCCTTGATGCTCTCTGAGCTGGGTGGTTTTCTTGCAGATGTTTCATGACTGCTAGAAGGGAGGGGGGTTTTTCTCTCTGTTTGTACACAAATAGCTGCTGTGTCCTTGTTAGCATGAATGTTCTTGGTGCTTATTTTATTAGGCTGTTGTTTATGTTCAATCGTTTATCCAAGTTGGTAGTTGCTTGATTGGGGTATTCTTCACTTCTCGACTGTTGATCTAGTGTTAATTTGGGTGTTCATCTCTGCTTATCCGGGTGCTGATTTGCTGGCAAGGAAATGTTTCGGTCCTTTTGTTTCCTGAATGGTTTGTAAACGTTGTTTATCTCTACACGCCCGTTGATAGCCAACCTGTCTGACTGCCAGGCTTCTAGGAATTCTCTAGCCGTGTTTTGGGAACTTGGCTTGGTCTGGGATGCTCACAGCTTCCCAGCTGAAACTATGGTGAAGCCTGTCCACGGTGTGTGCAACTAAGGAGTTGTCGTCGTGTCTCCTGACTGCTCGTTGGTGCTCACGGATGCTCTCTGCATCCGTGAACATCGTGAACACCAAGTAGCGTTCGTAAACACCGGTCGTTTTCTTCCTCCAAATTAAACCGCGCGTCAAAAATCTTCCTTTGCGGAATCTGGGAGAAGACGAGGCCGTTGCCAATAAAATCATCCTTACCCTCTTTTTTAAAAATTCCATTTTCCTAAGATCTATCTCTGCTCGGTTTGCAAAACAAGAAATGCCTCTAGCAAAAAGCTGGATGCAGGTTAGTCCTCAGCATACGATCACGTTTTGGTCACTAGGTGAGACACTTGCTAAGTGAAATTTTGCTCCATTTTACGACTTTGCTCGCCACCGTCGTTATGTAAATCAGGGCAGCTGTTCAGCTGGAAACACAGACATTAAGTGGATCTGGCTCTCCCCAGTTGACTTGCTCGTCAGAAGGGGGCAAAAGGGGGAGAATGTGACCCCCCTGGGGCGCTGCAACCGTCATAAGTGTGAACCAGTTGCCGAGCATCCCAACGTAAATCATGTGACCACGGGGATGCTGCAACAGTCGTAAGTAGGAAAAAGGGTCGTAAGTCTCTCTTTTTAGGGATGTTGTAACTTTGAACGGTCACTAAATGAACTGCTGCTAAGTTGAGGACTAGCTCTGTTTTGGAGTCAGTCATTACTGAGGGCAGGACGAGAAGCAATGGATGGAAACCAATCAAGGAGAGAAGCAACCTGGAACTAAGGAGAAACTTCCTGACAGTGAGAACAATTAACCAGTGGAACTACCTGCCTCCAGAAGCGGTGAATGCTCCAACACTGGAAGTTTTTAAGAAGAGACTGGACAGCCACTTGTCTGAAATGGTCTAGGGTTTCCTGCCTGAGCAGGGGGTTGGACTAGATGGCCTCCAAGGTCCCTTCCAACTTTGCTATTCTATTCTATTCTATTCTATTCTATTCTATTCTATTCTATCATTCCATTCCACTCCACTTTACTCCACTCTACTCTGTTCTGTTCTGTTCTGTTCTATTCTGTTCTACTATACTCTGTTTACTCTACTCTACTCTACTACTCTATCATTCATTTTATCATTCCATTTCATTCCATTCCACTCCACTCCACGCTACTCTACTCTACTCTGTTCTGTTCTACTCTGTTCTAGTCTGTTCTACTGTACTCTGTTCTACTCTACTCTACTCTATCATTCATTTTATCATTCCATTCCACTCCACTCCACTCCACTC
>NW_015400418.1:0-1066 GCF_001527695.2 Protobothrops mucrosquamatus
AAATTTTTGCATGTCTCAGTGGATACCTTCTCAGGCTTCATCATGGCCACCCCTCAAAGGGGAGAAGCCACTAAACATGTAATCAATCATTGTATTCGGACCTTTGCATCGCTGGGATGCCCCAAACAACTAAAAACAGATAATGGCCCCGCCTACACCAGTGCTGCATTTGCAGACTTCTGCAGGCGGTGGAACATTAAACATAGCCCTTGACCAGTACATCAGACAACAAGGGAAAAATGCCCCTGGTCTCCCAGCAGTGCAAGACATCCTCAATCTCTGTCTATATACTTTGAATTTTTTAAACTTAACTGGCAACCCACACACCTCTGCAGCAGAGAGGCGTTTTTCTTTTCCCTCCCTTTCTCTTCCCGCCCACAGGTCAACTCCCTGATCCTACCTGGAAAGGGCCTGTTGATCTCATCACTTGGGGAAGAGGCTACGCAGCAGTCCAACTGCCTGAAAAAGTCTTGTGGGTCCCAAGCCGCTGCATCCGACCCTACTTTGCACCACCTCCCATCACGCCACCCACAGAAACCCCATCTGAAGCAACAGCCACCAGAGTAGATGTGTGACCACTGCATCTGCCAGTGCGGCTGTCAGTGCTGTTTTTGGTGCAACGTCTGTGCCCTGCAACATTATGCCTACCCTGGGGTGCAAGATTTTTGTATTGACCACATCGATCCTGATTACATCCCTGAGTATGACATCTACTACCTTGAAGAGGGAATCACAGAGCTCTGACTTCTCTTCAGTATCAGCCGTGACTTCCCCAAGGCCTGGGGAGGAACTCCACAGATGGCTAGACACCCCCTTTCAATCTACCAGAGGGATGCGCCACCGTCCGGCCTCAGATCAAACAAGCTGCCCCCCAGTTGAAAGACACTGCTCACCATGTCTTAAAGTCACCAAAGAAGACACCAAACTTACCAGCACCTTGGTTTATTTTTCATCCTATAATTGCCATATACAGCACACCTCAAAATGCACACTTAATGGGACTTCCTATTCCATTTGCATGGACAACAATCAAACAATATGCTATAACCCAAAAGCCCCTACCATG
>NW_015400418.1:4924-6216 GCF_001527695.2 Protobothrops mucrosquamatus
GACAACAATGCTGGGACTGCGTCTTAAGTGGAGATCTGGAGTCTTCAACAGTTTCAGCCATCTGCCACTTACCCCAGGACTGGACTTCAGCCCACTGTCTCTGCTGCCATTGAGAAATGAGGCCTTAATCTCCAAAGTGGAGGCCTTTGCAGCCTTGCGACATTTTCCAAGCCCCCTGTTCCATATTGTTGCTAAGGAACGTGTCCCAAAGCATCTCTAACCTTCTTCAGGGCCCCCTCAATTTCCACATTCCCTGTGCCAGGACTCACAGGGCCTCCACTGCCCACTTCAGGCAACCCCACATTCCTTAACTGGGACTTTGTCTGCTTGTGAAGTAGCTTAACAACCACGAGTGCAGGATTGCAATCGTTGAGTAAAGCGGTCATGTGACACCTCAGTTAATAGCCGCTTCTCTCAAAGATTGAGATTCCTGTCTGAATTGTGCTCATAATACGAGGAGTACCTATAGGGAATCCCCAAAATTAAGGCATCACATAAGCAAGAGAGGAAGGAAGAAAGTTCGGGTTAGTGTAAGCAACCCATTCCCAATTCCCTTTTTCTCACTTTTTCCAATTTTTGCACCATTGAGCTCCATCCCATCATGACTTCTTGATCTCAGCTTCCTCGTGACACATACATTTTATAAAATACTACAAGAAGGGGAAAAAATGGACCCAGGAAATTATAGACCAGTCAGACTGACATCAATACCTGGGAAGATCCTGGAAAAGACAATCAAGCAAGGAATCCGTGAAAACTTAGAAACCAACAAAGCTATTACTAGAAACCAACATGGGTTTGTCAAAAACAGATCATGCTATACAAAACTTAGTGCTCTCTTTGACAAAGTTGACTAAAGTGGCTAAAATAGTGGAACAGTGAAGTGGACATACCCCCCATGTTTCCCCAGAAATAAGACCTGGTGTTATAGGTTTTTTTGCCTCCAAAAGAGGCACCAGGTCTTATTTTCAGAGGATGCTTTACCTTAGAACAGCCGCAGCCATTTACTCACCATTAAAATTGCAGCTAAGAAATCTCTGGGTCAGTTGTTCCCCCTCTGAATCAACGCCAGGGATGACCCCTCACTGCTGACAGGTTTGATTTCTCCGTAACCGATTGGCAGCTGCTTTCCTGCTGTTGGAACAAGAAAGAAGATGAGAACAGGATTTCCTTTCGAGAAACATAGAAAATCACAAAATTGTTGGGGTCAAGATGCTGACATTTGTAAACTGCTCAGAGAGTGCCGTAAAACACTTTGTTTCTAAGTTTTCTATTATCTGTGGATAGTTGGT
>NW_015400419.1:0-2883 GCF_001527695.2 Protobothrops mucrosquamatus
ATCTATCTATCTATCTATCTATCTATCTATCTATCTATCTATCTATCTATCTACCTACCTACCTACCTAGTCTGTCTGTCTGTCTATCTATCTATCTATCTATCTATCTATCTATCTATCTATCTATCTATCTATCTATCTATCTATCTATCTATCTATCTATCTATCTATCTATCTATCTATCTATCTACCTACCTACCTACCTACCTACCTACCTAGTCTGTCTATCTATCTATCTATCTATCTATCTATCTATCTATCTATCTATCTATCTATCTATCTATCTATCTATCTATCTATCTATCTATCTATCTATCTATCTATCTATCTATCTATCTATCTATCTATCATGTATACATCCCCCTATCTCTTCCTATCTATCTATCTGTCTGTCTGTCTGTCTGTCTACCTACCTACCTACCTACCTACCTACCTACCTACCTACCTATATAGATGTAGATATAGATATAGATATAGATATAGATAGATATATATGAAAGATTGCATTGGGGTTCAACCCATGCCTAGTGATGTAATATGCTGTAAGAAAACACTCTGATAAATTGAGTTGCTGCATCCTTCCTTTGGTCTCTCAGCACAAAATGCTACTGAGCAATGACATTTTATATGTTTCTCTGAGCTTCTCTGTTTTTTTGGAACCGTACAAGAAAAAAGATCAGCCTCTCTTCCTAAATATAAAGACCGGTTCTCTGAATGTGGCTTCCAGTTAACTTTCTCCAATTATCCTAAGATTCCAACTTGGATTAACTGTCGCTTTCTACCGTCTCTAATGTCCTTCACAGTGATGAACTATGCAAACAGGGCTGAGTGGGGTAGAAAATTGAGATGCTGGTTGAAGCCAGGAGAGAAATGGTGACTACGTCCATTGCACCTGGAGGTCCCACAGACACCTGCGGCAGGTGCATTTGTCTCCTTCTCCACAAAGCGACAACCATGAATCTATTCCCAAAATGTTAGGATTTTTTTTCCTAACCCTTGTGGAAAGCTTTGAAAGCTAATTCTACAGGCCAGGCTACTTAAACACCCCTTCCATCTTTGTGATAGCATTTTATATTATATATATATATATATTTTAACTAAGACCATCTGTTTCACAACTTTGGCTCTCCCCCCCCATAAAATTCCAAAGGTATAAAAAGATGCTGTGATTGTGTCAAATCACATTTCTCACACACAACTTTTCCACACTGCATTGTCCTTTTTTTTTTTTTTTTCAGCTTTAAAGGCATTTTGAAGAAAAAGAAAAGAAATGAAATAAAGACATATTTGTTTGAAAGTAGTGCTAAAGATATTGCCAGGATAATCGTGTGGCGATCTTTTGAGTCTCTTATCATTTGTTTTTTCTTATTTTCCTGAGGTTTTGGCCAGGGAGGGGTTGGATTGGCTTAAATAATATATTTCATATCAAAGAGGGAGCATAGAAGAATATTGATACTGTGTATGCATAATATATGAACGTATTAGATTTTGAAAACTTGTTTTCCACGACTGTAAGTGAAGAATATATTTTGATTCAACATTTTCATAAGCAGCATACAATAGTTAATATCCTGTTATGGCTCAAATACCTTGTAGCAATAATAATATCCCTGTTCACGTAGAATAGAATTCAATTCTCTTAACGTGTGAATCCAGACCTTGATGCTAAAATGTATTTAAAATATTGGACAGATACGTTGAAGGTCCCCACTGATTAAGGACGTGTAAGTACAGGTGGTCACCAACTCAAAAGTATTCCAGAATCTTACAAACTCTGTATCAGTAGCACATATATAGGAGAATGAAATATTAAAATGAATTTCATAGGCAATGATAGTTTTGTTTCTCTATATACATTATCTTGGGGAAGAAAGCATGGTTTATGGAAAATTAGGGATTGGTTCCTAATGCCACATTTTAAGGCAGGGGTCTTCAAACTTGGCTCTTTTATGACTGGTGGACTTCAACTCCCAGAATTCCTCAGCCAGGCACTTTCCTTTCCTTTCCCTATTCTGTTCTGTTCTGTTCTGTTCTATTCCGTTCCGTTCCGTTCCGTTCCGTTCCGTTCCGTTCTGTTCTATTCTATTCTTATTCCATTCCATATTCTATTCTATTCTATTCTATTCTATTCTATTCTATTCTATTCTATTCTATTCTATTCTATTCTATTTTTATTCCATTCCATATTCTATTCTGTTCTGTTCTGTTCTGTTCTATTCTATTCTTATTCCATTCCATATTCTATTCTATTCTATTCTATTCTATTCTATTCTATTCTATTCTATTCTATTCTATTCTATTCTATTTTTATTCCATTCCATATTCTATTCTGTTCCGTTCCGTTCTGTTCTATTCTATTCTTATTCCATTCCATATTCTATTCTATTCTATTCTATTCTATTCTATTCTTATTCCATTCCATATTCTATTCTATTCTATTCTATTCTATTCTATTCTATTCTATTCTATTCTATTCTATTCTATTCTATTCTTATTCCATTCCATATTCTATTCTATTCTATTCTATTCTATTCTATTCTATTCTATTCTAATTCCATTCCATTCCATTCCTTTCCTTTCCTTTCCTTTCCTTTCCTTTCCTTTCCTTTCCTTTCCTTTCCTTTCCTTTCCTTTCCCTTCCCACAACCATGTATAAACATTTAGTTTAAAGACAATAATTGTCTATTACGATGATAGGCTTCCTTTTTGCCTCTTTGTCATGATTACTATTAATTTCCGTTCTATTTTCTGCACAAAGAATAGCCATGCCTTCTTCCTATTTGCTGTCTCAGTGAATAACAATTCTTACTCATCAAACCTACGGATACAGCCCCAAAGGGGAGAAGATGCAAAGACAGAGACTCCAGTGGGAGAAGAGTGCTT
>NW_015400419.1:4608-6216 GCF_001527695.2 Protobothrops mucrosquamatus
GGTGCCTGCTTCTTCCTTCTTTATTTCCTCTTCACTCAAATACCAACCAAACAACTGAATAAGGAAACAGGATCTGGGGGAGCAAATAGAAAGTGCCCAGTTCCTCCTTCCATCCCCAGATTCTGCCTGTTACTCGAAGGAGAGGAACTATTTAACGCACATCACACACGAGGTGGTTCTAGATCAATCTCTGCTTAAAGCAGTGTTTCTCAACCTTGACAATTTTAAGGCATGTGGACTTCAACTCCCAGAATTCCACAGCCAGCAATGCTGGCTGTGGAATTCTGGGAGTTGAAGTCCACATGCCTTAAAATTGTCAAGGTTGAGAAACACTGGCTTAAAGGATTTTAATGTTCAGAGTTCAGAATACGACAATCTATTGAGGATGGTGGGTGTTTCGAGCTTGGCGTCTAGTTCAAACAATTATTATACAACCCTGGACGGGCAAATTTAAACATATCTTCAGCAATGGATTGTTGTTTTGGGGCTATCAGCTTTTGAGTGTGACTACAGAGGTGCGACCGTCATAAGTACGAGTCCGTTGCCAAGCGTCCGATTTTTTTATTGCGTGATCGTGGGGATTCTGCAAAGGTTGTAACTGTAAAAAAAACGGTCTTAAAAACGGCACATTTTTGGTGATGTTGTAACTTTGAACGTTCGCCGTAAGCCGAGAACTATTTGTATTCAGAAAATGAACCTATTTAAACATTTTCAGTTCAGGACTGATTGACTTTAATAATAAAAAAGAGAGGTACGTGGTCTTTTTTTGTGCAAAAAGGAAAAAGAAAGTAACCAAACGAAGTTTAACCTCTCCTGACTCTCCCCACTCGTTATATCTTAACACTATCGGTGTCCCGTCGATTTAATCTAGATTTCACCGTTGGGTTTCTTGTCATCAACATTTGAGAAATGTTTGATTGTACACAATAAAACCGACACGAAAGGAGTTGAGTAATTGTTAACCTGGCTAGGAAACAGGATTGCTAGTTTCTCAACTAAGCGTGTGTGCCATTTGGGACAGTTTAATAGGCAGATGTTTGTTTATCTGATTTACAATCAGAGGCCAAATGGAGCTTAAGAGATGCGGGCTGACATCTTTTTATTCCCTGGAAAACAGGAAAAGTGTTTTATTTCTTCTTGGCATCCACTTTATATAACACCCCCCCCCCCAAAAAAGAGAGAAGTGCTTGATTTGAATACCAACAAGTGTAGCGATTTTGCAAATGTTTTTGCAGACATAAAAACTACCGTTTAGTTTACTCCAGCCCCATAATTAGCCATTATAATTAATCTGCAGTAAAAGTTTTGCCCAGACTTGCCCATTTCTAAATGCCAGGCGTCAGATTGCTCTCTGCTAATGCAGTAGAGAATGAATGGCATGTTGACACAGAAATCTTTGGATCTCACCCCATTTCAGCTTTTATGAGAACTTGCTCTTCTTCTTCTTCTTCTTCTTCTTCTTCTTCTTCTTCTTCTTCTTCTTCTTCTTCTTCTTCTTCTTCTTCTTCTTCTTCTTCTTCTTCTTCTTCTTCTTCTTCTTCTTCTTCTTCTTCTTCTTCTTCTTCTTCTTCTTCTTCTTCTTCTTCTTCTTCTTCTTCTTCTTCTTCT
>NW_015400420.1:0-1161 GCF_001527695.2 Protobothrops mucrosquamatus
TAGTCTTTTGTGGCATTGTGTGATTCGGCATCACAAAAGCCTTCAGATGTACAGAAAGTCCTCGGCTTATGGCCACCCTTGAGCCCAACATTTCTGTTGCTAAGTGAGACAATTGTGAAGTGACTTTTGCCCTATTTTAAGACCTTTCTTGACGTAGTTGTTCAGCAACTCACTGCAGTTGTTAAGTTAGTAACACCGTTGTTAAGTGAAACCGGATTCCCCATTAATTTTGCTGGTCAGAAAGTCGCAAAAGGGGATTACATGACTCTGGGACACTGCGATCATCACAAAGAAGAATCAGACGCCAAGTGTCTGAAGTTTGATCCTGTGACCACAGGGATGTTGCAACTGTCCCAAGTGTGAAAAATGATCTTAACTCACTTTTTTCACCGTTTTAACTCGAGGACTGCCTGTATTCAGTTCACCTGGGTACGTAGTCTTCGGCTTGCAACCACAACTGGGTCTGGAATTTCAGTCCCTAAGTGATCTGGTCTTTAAGTGAATCGGTCATCATTTTTCAACCACTGTTATTGAGGTTGGGAAGCCAATTCAAATTCTTCGACTGACTGGGAAGGTTGCAAATTGTGATCATCTAAACACAGAAGACTGCAAAGAGTCGCAAAGGCAAGCTGGTTGCCAAGGAATCGAATTGCGATGACAGGACTGCGCAGCTGGTGATAATAACTTCAGAGTTATAACTTCATAGAAATAGACTCAGTGGGGTCTAGTGCAAGAGGCGTCAGGCTAGAAACTAGGAGACTGTGAGTTCTAGTCCTGCCTGAGGCATGAAAGCTGGCTGGATGACTTTGGGCCAATCACCAGGAGATGGTGAGTTCTAGTCCTGCCTTAGGTGTGAAAGCCGGCTGGATGACTTTGGGCCAATCACCAGGAGAGGGTGAGTTCTAGTCCTACCTTAGGCATGAAAGCTGGCTGGATGATTTTGGGCTAATCAACAGGAGAAGGTGAGTTCTAGTCCTGCCTTAGGCATGAAAGCTGGCTGGATAATTTTGGGCCAATTACCAGGAGAGGGAGAGTTCTAGTCCTGCCTTAGGCGTGAAAGCTGGCTGAGTGACTGGGCCAATCACCAGGAGATGGAGAATTCCAGTCCCACCTTAGATATGAAAGCTGGCTGGATAATTTTGGGCCAATCACCAGGAGAGG
>NW_015400420.1:5097-6216 GCF_001527695.2 Protobothrops mucrosquamatus
TTTTTATATATTTCACCTACTTATGTAGAATAATATTTTGTGGAGTTAGGGATATTAATACTAGTTTACTTTTAGTTGAATAGTATCCTGGGATTAGGTTTGGGAAGTCCGGGGGTGGGGGGTGGGGGGTAGGGTTTTTACACTGTGATGTATTTGTGATGTGCTTTTTTTTATGATGAAAATAATAAAAATTTATATTAAAAAAAAAAAAAAAAGAATGCAGTATTGCAGACTCTGCCCACAGCCAGGAGTTCGATCCTGACCAGCTCAAGGTTGACTCAGCTTCCCACCCTTCCGAGGTCGGTAAAATGAGAACCCAGATTGTTGGGGGCAATAGGCTGACTTTGTAAACCACTTAGAGAGGGCTATAAAGCACTGTGAAGCGGTATATAAGTCTAGGTGCTATTGCTGTTGCTACTTCTAGGTTGGATGTCTCTTTAATGTTCTTCCACCCATTGCTTCTTGTCCTGCCCTCAAATCCCTTGTAGAATAGGCTGTCCCTCTCTTCTCTGGGACAGCCCTCCAAGTATTGGAAGACAGCATGTCCCCCCTTATCCTTCTCGTTGATTAGCTAGACATACCTAGCTCCCTCAACCGTTCCTCATACGATTTAGCCTCCAGACCCCTGATCATCTTTCTGGCTCTTCTCTGCACTCTTTCCATGGTCTCAACATCTTTTTTTTTTTTTTGTATCATGGTGACCAGAACTGGATGCTATATTCCAGGTGTGGCCTCATTTACACCAAGAGGAGATTAGAAATAGAATCAGAATAGAACTGGAAGGCGCCTTGGAGGTCTTCTAGTCCAGCCCCCTGCTCAAGCAGAGACCCTATACCAGCGGTTCTCAACCTATGGGTCGCGACCCCATTTGGGGTCGATCGACCATTTCACAGGGGTTGCCAAGCAAGGCTGTCCGCCATTTTTTTCCCCTTTTCCGGTGGGTGCCTTACCTCCCTTGACCTGGGCCAGCTGGTGGTCGGCCTGCTCCGTCTCTGCCGCTTGCCAGCTACGCCTTGGCCGGCGCAGGGGGTGGAACCATGCATGCACGGTGCTCCCGGGCAGGGAAAGTCCTCGACTTACGACCGGTTGGGTAGTCCTCGACTTATGACCAGTTGGGGG
>NW_015400421.1:0-1629 GCF_001527695.2 Protobothrops mucrosquamatus
CATCTGCTCATTGAGGTACTCTACACCAGGGCTTTTCAACCTTTTCACCCATTGTACCACTTTTAGGATATGGCAATATCCGAGTACCACCAGTTGCCTAGCAAGGTGTCAAAAACTTGATGACCAAAACAAAAAAAAAGGAAAAAAGTGATGAAATACTAGTAGTCCTCAACTTACAACAGTTCGCTTAGTGACTGTTCGAAGTTACAATGACACCGGTGGCGCTCTTCCTCCTGTCCGAGGTTTTCATTGTTGTGAGCATTTCTGTTGAGGATTGGCAGCGGGGGTGGGGTGGGGGGATGTTTGGTTTTTATTCCCCCCATCTGCTGGGTGGTTGCAACAGGTTTTGGTCACTTCACATGACCCTGGGACACTGTGACCGTCATAAATATGAATCAATTGCCAAGCATCTGAATGTAAATCACAAGACCCTGGAGATGCTGCAACATTCCAGCTGATCGGCGCTTCTTCTGGGCTCAGCAGAAGCGCCAGGATCAGCGCCGAGCTCCAGCTGGAGCCTGGCGCTGATCCTGGTGCTTCCACTGAGCCCTGACAGTCCTGAAGAAGCGCCAATCCTGGTGCTTCTGCTGAGCCCTGACAGACCTGCAGCTCCAGCCGTCTCTCGCTCAGGCTTGTGCGGTGCTGCCACTGGTTCAGCTCATTCCCCTCCCCCGCTACCACTTATCTAGGATGGTCGCGTACCACCTGCCAGGTGCCAATGTACCACAGGTGGTACCCGTACCACTGGTTGAAAAGCCTTGCTCTACACGGAGATGCACATGAATTCCAATGCACATCCCAGCTCTTTGTAGAGGGATGGCCAGGGCAGAGAAGGGACAATAGATCTCCGTCTTGCCAGTTATTCTGACACAGTGGACGGTGAATAAGATGCCTCCCCACTGATCTTACTTGTTAGGCCCCGTACGCAAAGGGCAGTCAAGGAAGCAAGAATCACCGACTCCGATAAGACATTTTAATGCAAGAATTAGAGATGAAATTAAGAATTTGGGAAAGTGCAGGGGCAATCTCCAGCCCTCGTTTAAATCATGTGTTCATTAAGGGAGTTTCTCTCTGAATGTTTTGACTTTTTTCTTCCTGAGCTTTTTGCAAACCAACTTGTTGTTTATGAGATACCGTAAGCACTTAAGATACAGGAGGACCTGGACAGACTTGAACACTGGGCGCTATCTAACAAAATGAAATTCAATGGTGAAAAAAATAAGGTTCTACATTTAGGCAAGAAAAACCAAATGCACAGGTATAGTATAGGGGGTATCTTGCTCAACAGTAGTAACTGTGAGAGGGACCTCGGAGTCCTAGTGGACAATCACTTAAATATGAGCCAGCAGTGTGCTGCAGCTGCCAAAAAGGCCAACACAGTGCTAGGCTGCATTAACAGAGGGATAGAATCAAGATCACGTGAAGTATTGATACCACTTTACAATGCCTTGGTAAGGCCACACTTGGAATACTGCATCCAGTTTTGGTCACCATGATGTAAAAAAGATGCTGAGACTCTAGAAAGAGTACAGAGAAGAGCAACAAAGATGATTAGGGGACTGGAGGCTAAAACATATAAGGAACGGTTGCTGGAATTGGGTATGTCTAGTTTAACGAAGAGAAGGACGA
>NW_015400421.1:4912-6215 GCF_001527695.2 Protobothrops mucrosquamatus
GATTAAACACTCAGTGAAGCAATGTTCTGGTTGAATTCTAAATGCAGAATCAAAGATGATTAGGGGACTGGAGGCTAAAGCATATAAGGAACGGCTGCTGGAATTGGGTATGTCTAGTTTAATGAAGAGAAGGACGAGGGGGGACATGATAGCAGTGTTCCAATATCTCAGGGGCTGCCACAAAGAAGAGGGAGTCAAGATATTTTCCAAAGCGCCTGAAGGCAGGACAAGAAGCAACGGGTGGAAACTAATCAAGGAGAGAAGCAATCTAGAACTAAGGAGAAACTTCCTGACAGTGAGAACAATTAACCAGTGGAACAACCTGCCTCCAGAAGCGGTGAATGCTCCAACACTGGAGGTTTTTAAGAAGAGACTGGATAGCCATTTGTCTGAAATGGTGTAGGGTTTCCTGCCTGAACAGGGGGTTGGACTAGATGACCTTCAAGGTCCCTTCCAACTTTACTATTATTATTATTATTATTATTATTATTATTATTATTATTATTATTATTATTATTATTATTATTATTATTATTATTATTATTATTATTATTATATTATATTTCTTATTTAATTCAGGGGTCCCCAACCTCCGGTCTGTGGACCGGTACTGACCCGTGGCATGCCAGCAACTGGTCTGCAAAACAAGCAAAGCCCCATCCGCGGGATGCAGGCAGCAGACAAAACCACGCGCCCTCTGGTCCATGGAAAAACCTCTCTCCATATAACCGGTCCCTGGTGCCCAAAAGGTTGGGGACCTCTGATTTAATTGATAGGCTGTCTGACTCTCAAACAACTCTCCTTGCAACTAAAAAAAACTAGCATTGCTAAAAGAAAAATATAACACCACCAGAATAGCACAGTAGAAAGAACCAAAGGAAACAAATTTTAAAAAGAGGGCTCTTCCAACTTACCTTATCTCTAAGGCCTGGGAAAACGTTGGAAAGAGAACTTAACTGGGGTCCTTCCAAAGCTTTGGAAGCGATTTTGAGTTTCAAGGTGCAAAAGTAGAAATTATGCATTTGCAGATCCCTCTTCCCCAAGGTTTTGCAAATAAGGAAAGAAGAGAAACCAGAGGGGGCATTCTTTAATGACTGGCCTCATGATGGCCATCAAAAATCCCCTATTCTATTTTCTTAATACCCCAAACACTTCTAAGACAACTCAGAAATTCTTGCTCTGAAAATTCACAGGCTTCATCTTCTCAAACAAGGCAGCTACACAATACTTGCAAATTTAATCTTATTCCGCCCAACTGCAAAAAGGGAAAAGTAACAAGAGCCCCATAAATTAAACTGAGAAT
>NW_015400422.1:0-6214 GCF_001527695.2 Protobothrops mucrosquamatus
AGGGTCGTCCTGTGCTGCCCCTCCGGCAGACTCTTACTTCTTCTGCTTCTTCTCCAGTTCGTGGTTGCGGATCTGCTGGTTCTCCATCAGCACCCGGGTGTCCTCCAGCTCGCAGGTCAGCTGCTTGCACTTCCGCTTCAGTTGCTGGGCCGTCCGCCTGGCCTCCCCGTACAGCTGCTGGACCTGGCTGAGCTGTAAACCAGGAAGGTCCCTGTGAAAAGAGGGGGGAGGGCCGGAGAGCCGTCCCCTCTATGGCACACCCTGGATGCCAGACCACCACAGGGTTGCTCAGAAACCCTCCCAAGCTGCCCTGTGCCCTTGCGTGTCGTCCCTGGCGCGGAGGAGGAGTTTGGGTGTTGCGGTGTGACTGCGCTGGATTAGCGCTTTTGGTGGTCAAGCAGACTCTGACTTGGCACCAGGCCCCAGCCAGGCCCAGGCAGAGACGCCGAGAGGCCAAAGGCAGCAGCCAGGCAGTGGTGGGGAGGCCCCTGTGAGGTGACCGAGTCCTGCGGTCCTCCTGCATTCGCACATGCCCGTTTACACCCGCGTTTGCCCTCTCCGCGGCCTGCCTTTTGCTCCACATCCGCTTTGGACTGCTGCTCCCGCTGCAGCCTCTCTTCCAGCTGGGCGATCCTTTTCCGCAGAAATGCAGTCTCGGTCTCTGCACAGTCCAGGCGCATCTGCCACTCGTCCCCTGTCGGTGCAAAAGGACCCAAGTTTGCATGGCCTGCCTGCCCCTGGTGAGCCTGGGCTGGACCCCCACCCCCACCCCCGCCCCCAGGGGCAAGGACCTTCAGCCAGCCTTCGCAGGCGGGTCCTCCTCGGAGGCGTCTGGAGAGAAAGGGAGCCGGCTGCCTTTCACGCCACGCTGGCAATAACCTTCCGTGTTGCACTCAGCCCGGCTCCCAAGACTTCCTAAGACGTCCTGACAGATCTGGAGCAGAAATTCTTCTGGGCGGCCAGAGGCGCCTGGTGGCTTGACTCAAACTGACATACCCCAACGCCCCCCACTTATCCCGATGCTTCCCCCCCCTGCCGGTCAAAATGACGGGAGAGACAGGTGTCGCTTGGGAGAACCGTCAGAGCCCCGATCTAGCAGAGCGGGGCCAGAAGCGGCCTCAAGGACGTCCTGGGATCCTTGCCCCACAATCCTCAGAGGCCAAAGCCAGTTGGGGCTTTGTTGGGGGAAGGGAAGGGCAGCACCCATCCACACCAGCTCAGGGCCGCCCCAGACCCTGCTGACGTGCTTTGGGGGCGGGGGGGGCTGCCTCCCACCTTTCGCAGAGCTGTTGGCCTCGATCTCACGGAGCTGGAGCTGCTGCTGTGTTTCGCCCAGCTGCTTTTCGGCCTCCTCCAGCCGCTTCTGGAGCTGGAGCTGCTTGCCCTGAAAGGGAAGAGACGCCACACATTATGAAATGGAAAGTTCCTGAGAGAGGCTGGAAACACGTCCCTTGGTTGGAAGATCCCGGCTTTGAACCCATTGCAAGGGAGGAGGCCTTCTGGAGGAAGCCTGGGGCTGGTCTGGGAGCCAGCCCCCGTCGCCCCACTTCCTCCACTCCCATGGGGCTCCTTCAGAGGGACCTTCCGGCCAAATTGCTCTGGGGCGAAGGGCTCTAAAGCCGTCTCTGCCCCCTCAGCTGCAGCCGCACCGGGCCGTGGGGAACAAACCTCCTGAGGCTCCCTGTATGGCTGGCCAAGAAGCAGACCTTGGGCTGCTCTCTCTGGGAGGAAAAGGCAGGTCCAAGCAGGGCCTCCTTGTGGTGGGACTGCGATGCCTGACCCGCCACACCCCCCCCCCCCGAAATGGGTCAGCTCTGCTTCCTCGGCATTGTTCTGCTTCAGAAGCCCCGAAAGAGGAAGCGGCTTCAGCTGACTTTCCAGCAGCTGCTCCAGCCTGAAGATGGAGAGCGAGGGGGTTCTTTGATCACCATTGGGGCTGTTTGTGTGTGGGCCGTCTCCACTGGGCCCCATGGCTGCTTTCGAATGGCTAAACTCTCTGAGCTCAGCAGGCTTCAGCCCTGATGCAGCCAGGCTCCACTTTGAAGTCTCCCAGGGAGGCCAGTGGTGGGGAGGAGCTGCAAACGAAATGAACCCACCCCGGGTGGCTGGAA
This sequence comes from Protobothrops mucrosquamatus, assembly GCF_001527695.2. NCBI lineage: Eukaryota > Metazoa > Chordata > Lepidosauria > Squamata > Viperidae > Protobothrops > Protobothrops mucrosquamatus. Next base: position 2,112 of record NW_015400422.1, read on the forward strand.
AGGAGGGCGAGAGTGGCAGGATGAGATTAGGGCTGCAGGGAGAGGTGGTGAGGATTGCTGGGGGGGGGGGCAATTTGTCTTGCTGGGTGGCAGGCATGGAGACCGCTGCCAGCCTCTCTGCGCCCATCAACCCTCTCCCCCCCCACGGACCTGCAGCTCTTTGGCCTCCTTTGATGCCCGCAGCCTCTCGGCCCGTTCCGCATCCAGGACCCGGCAGGCCACGTCTCCTTTCAAGCGCTCATCCGACAGCTCCGCCGTGAGGTCTATGACCTAAACAGAGCAGAAACAAGCGGTGGGAGGGAGCCTTCTCCAAGGACGGCCCCCCCCCCACTGCAGGGATACTTTGGTAGAAAGGAAACAAATAGGAGACTTAAGGAAAGCCACATATTGTTTTGTTCCCTGTGTGGATTGAGAGCCAAGACAGACAGACAGACAGACAGTTAGGGAGACAGACCGACCAGTGTTTCCCAACCTCAGCAGCTTTAAGATGGGTGGGCCTCTAGAATTCTGGGAGTTGGAGTCCCCCCACAATCTCGCTAAACCCACCCTGGCAGTGATGCCAGCCCTCACAGTATCTGCTTCCGGAGTGGCTGCACAGCAATGACTGAGAGGCTGGCTGGGACTTGGGGAAAACCGGCTCCCATTCAGCTTGGGGGGAGGGGGCGGAAGACAGAGGGACCGCCTGCCCCTTTGGGCTCCCACCCGAGCTTTGGGACAGGATGCAGCGCTGGGATTGTCGCTTCGGACTTTTCCTTGCCTCACACAAATCCTCTCTGCAAGTTTATTGGAAACCTGAGACAATTTGATAATCTCCCGGGTGCTCGGGGCATAATGATAGTGTTAATTAATTAATTGCTGAAAAGAGGCTTTGGCGGGAACTTGCCAAACAACTGTTGTCTAATTCCCTGCACAGCCGAATGTGCCACAAACGCCTGCCAAGTTCGGGGCGGGGTGGGGGGGCAGAGGGGGAGGAAAAGCCTGGGAAGCCGATCTGGCAAAACTCCAGCATCTCAGTGGGAAGCAGGGAAGGAGGGCCCAGCTGGCCCTGGCAGAGAGAGCGGGCGAGGGGCACGGAGCAGGCCGCCTGAAGGCTCTCAGGAGCGGACCCTCCTGCTCCCCCTCCTCTGCCCCCAGAGCCCCCAGCCGGCCCACCTCGAGACCAGAGCCAGAAAGACCCTCCGAGGTTTCTTAAAATGTGACCAGGGCAGTTTGCAAGCATTACGGAGCCTTTCCTTTCCCCCTCCCCTCCCCTCCCCTCCCCTTTTGTGCTACACCATTTTGCCACTGCTCTGTGCTGTTACCAATCTACCCATTGTTCTGGAGTCAGGCTTGATAAAGAACCTGACAGGAATGCTTTAAATAATAATAATAATAATAAAGCACAACTCTTTTGTGCTCCATAACCCCCTTTTTGAAAAGAGCCAAGTTAACAAGGACTCCAAGAGACCCCTGCCCAGTGTGGCGCTTCCATCCTGCAGGGCTGGATAAAAGGGGGCTTCTAAGCCTTTGAGGGTGGCATTTCTCCCTGCTGAATCCCACCTGCCTGCAGCAGAGGAACATGCCAAGCACCGAGGCAGGGGACCCTGGCACTCAGCAAGACCACGGAAAACGCCCTGCCCCCACCCAGCTGATGGAGAGGCCGGGCCAGCCACCCGCCTGCCAAGAAAAGGGCCAAAATTGGTCTCAAGCGGACCTGGACCACGCCAGCCTCTTGGCCTGAACGTCTCACCCACACCGGCTGGCCCTTTGGGGCTTGGGGGGCCCAGATAAGGGGGCAGGGGAGGCAAGCTATGCTCAGCCTCAGGAAGATCTGGGGGGGGGAGAGAACTCATCAAGGGGCAGGAGCAGGAAGACCCCGGCCCCCCGAGACTGGTACTTCAGAGAGCGAAAAACCCCTCAGACTTACTTATGCAAGAGCAGGAAAACCTGCCACCTGTTGAGTGGCCCAACCTGTGGGGGCAGAGCTTCTCCATGCTGGCACCATCACCACAACTGCCCTTTGGTGCTTCCGCAGACCCTCCCACGCTAGAAAAAGAGCTTCAAAGATTCCCCTCCCCCCAACGCCGTGTTCACACGAACACCTCCAAGCTGGCAATCCAAGCATCTCCTGGATCTGCCGATGCAGCGTCACGTCCTACCTTGGTTTCCAGCAATTCGGTGTTCTGCCGAAGCTCCTGGCGAGAAACCTCTGAATTCTCCAACTTCTTTTGGAGCATTGCAAGTTCCTCCTGGGAGGGAGGGAGGGAGGGAGGGAGGGGGGTTCTTCAGGGCTTATTCACCATCTGCAACCTTGAGTTGAGGACCACTGAACTTGGGAGAGGCTGCCCAGGAACCTCCCCAAATGGCTGCCCGGAGGAGGGGCCCCGATGCCCATCGCCCCAATGAGAGGGAACACTGCCGGGTCTGCACTGGGCTGGAGACCTCAGCCAAGATATCTGGGGGTGCCAGGTGGGGGAAGTTGCTAGAACATCTTTTTTAGAGAACCGATTTAACTCAGGGAAAGCTTTCTGCTGTTATCTAAGGAAAAACAGGATTTGAGCCTTGACCGCTTTTTCTCCTGGCACCTCTTTGACTTGGAGCTGGACTTCTGCCAGGCTGATGGTCAGGAGTGGCCGGATGCCACACATCAGCTGCCACCACGGCCAGCTCTGCACGGCTCGGTAGACGGCCAGGTTCTTCTGGATGCACCGGGCAGCCAGGCTCTGAATCTGAAGCAGGAGAGGAGGGATACCTCAGGGCCAAAGGATTCAGACCACCCCCAGTAGGAGCCCGGGCTGCCCAGGGGTCCCGCCAGCCGGCTCCCAGCGCTGTTGCCTGGGGGACCCAGACCAGAGAGAGAGAGACGGGATGGGAGCAGGAAGGGGCCGCTAGAGCCACCCAGTTTCCCTCTGCTCAGCAGGGGACTCTGCTGAAAGCGGCTCAGCCTCTGTGGGTCCTTTCCCCCACCTCCCCGGTCCCTGCTCCGTCCGGAATCCAACGGCCCCAGGGCTGCCCTTCTCCACCGCAAAGCAGGGCTACCTTTAGTCTCTGGAACCTCTGGCGGGACAGGAGGCCCCTGCAGGCCGCCTGGAGCAGGACCAGGCTCTGGGACACCAGTTTCTCTCGCTGCTTCTCCAGCCGCGGAAGGACGCCGGCCTTCAGGAAGACCTGCCAGGAGGGATGGAGGGTGAAACCGCCCATCTGCCCACCAGGCAGGAGAGAGGGCCCAGGGCGGCTGGCCCCGGTACCTGAGTGTGGCCCAGCGCCAGGCTCTTCTTCTCCAAGTCGAGGGCTCGGAAGAGTTCCTCCAGGGCCTGCAAGGGGAAAGAGCACAAACGTTCCTGCCAGCCCTGCAGGAGAGGCAGACATCTCAGGCTGCCCCACATCACCAGCCCCACAAACGGCCGGGTTGCCCCGTCTTGACTGCTGGGCCCAACTGGCATCAGGGTCTCCAGCGGCTACATTCAGCCAACATTGCAGAAGCAGAGAGGCAAATTTTCTCTCTCTCCCTTTCACGGATCCGCAGAGCCAGGATTGTTATGTACACAACAGGGGAGAAATTCGTCTCTTGGGGGCTCCTTTGCGGGGAGACTCTGGCTCAAAGCAGCCTCCAGTGTCACTGGAATTGACCTTGAGAAGTTTCCCTGTGCCCCCCCGCCCCCCGCCTTCCTCCTGCCACTCAGATCTCCAGAACTCAAGACCCCCCAGGGCGGACGAGAGAGTCAGAGCGCTTGTCGGATGAGTCTCCCCGTGGCGCAACGTGGCAGGCCTGACCTTTCCCCACTGTCAGGGGCCTCTTGTTAGTCCTCAGCCTGAAACACACACACACACACCCCACCGCTGATAGGATCCACAGGGCAGCTGCTTCCGCCACACAAGGCAGCCCACGTCCTTCCCAGGGCCCCCCCCAGGGGGAGGGTGGTGACGGCTGGCTTTCCTTTCTTAGCGGCTGAAGCTACAGGGGCCATCGGGGCTCATCCCTCCCTCCCTCCCTCCCTCCCTCCCTCCCCCCAAGGCTTCTCCTTCCCTCCGGACCTTCTTCTCATCCGTCAGCTCATAGGCGGAGGTGAACCTCTTCATCTCCGGCTGAGCCAAGCCCTGGAAACGCCGCCGGAACTGGGCCA
>NW_015400423.1:0-4198 GCF_001527695.2 Protobothrops mucrosquamatus
AGGCAGATAGGTAAACTGGTAGGACTCCTTGCAACTGTTAGTAGCCTAAGCACACTGCCTTTTTGGTGGGATATGTATGAAATGAAAATAATTTCTGGGAATTTTTTTATGCCATTTATGAAAGGAGACCTACAGTGTACCATCTCCTGGATTTTGGAAAAGGGCAGTCCAGATTAAGGTGAGATATTCACAGACCGCTGTTCTGTCTATAGTTCACCATAAACTTGGTAACCAGCTCTTTTCCAAACTCCAAGATATGGTGAATTATATCTCCTCTCTCACAAGTGTCATCAGAGAACTCCATAAATTATTGTCATGTATACAAGAACCATAAATTCATGCTAAAAAAATTAACAATGTTTGGAAAATGTATGCATTTGGAGCACCCATCTCATGTTCATGACTTTTCTCCTTTGCTTCAAGGACAAAGAATGCTATATTTGTTCAATAACCGCGTGCATATGTCAAATTGATTTTTGATATCAAAGAGAATGTTATACAAAATTCTTGATAGAAAGGTTATGTCTTCCTATTTAAAATTTCATGATTGTTATGATCAATGTAAGTCCAAGAACACATACCTGCTGCAGCAAAAAATTAGGAATAAATACAGCATCCGTTTCACCTTTGCCTTGATTTTCATGTACTTTTAAACTTTGGGGGCTTTTCATCTTCATGCAAATAAAACATGTTGGTGTGAACCAATTAATTATGAGAAGTGGATTGGAGGCAATAATTTAAAAACCCTGCTCATAAGTATAAGGAAAGTTAATATAAAGAACCAGTGATCCAGAGTGCAGTAAAGTAACTGGATAATAATCCTAGTAACCCCTTGCCATTGGCTGATGGAAAGGATTAGATTTTTCCATCCCCAAACTACTATAAATCAAAACTATATCCAGCTTGTCACTATGCAATCAATGACCAGCATGTGGAGTGCATCACAGTGATACTAACATATATCTTATATATATAGACATTCTTTCCCTCCATATCTTAAGAAACTCAGTCAAGTTTTAATGTTTTTTAAAATAATTTTTCATTGAATATTTTTTTTCATTCCCAGAATATTTCTGTGACTGAAATTAAGAAAAGTTTCTAAGATAGCAGGAAGGTTTATGCCTACTGAACAAAGTTTTTTTTTAAAGGAGGGACTCTCAATTTCATATCAAATTTGTTTTCCTTTCTTTTATGCCTTCCTTAAGAAATGTTAACAAATAGTCTATTACTAAGAAGCTACTGATATCATAACTTGTGGAGCTGTGCTCGGAATGTCAATATTCTTCCTGTCCTCCTTCTTCAAGGTCCAGCTTTCATTTCCATAGAATGTTACAGAATGCCATTTCTTGGACTCTTCTGATCTTTGTAAGAAACCAAAAGTATGCTTAATAGTAATAAGTACATTGAGCATCTTTCTGTCATAGTCAGCCCCCAAACTATAATGACTTATATTTTATTCTGGAAAAACAAATACAGCCATAAGATATAGTAAGTAAAGAAAACTGAAGGTGTAAGATAGTTACTTTATATCATATACCAAACTATAAGATATTTAGTTTTATAATAAAACTCTCCATATCTTTCTATTCTTACAAACTATTTTATTCCCATTACATCATACATCATGTTCAAATTTTGATATATACAAGAACATTTTTAAACTGCTTACCTCTTGCTTTCAAAAGCCCTACAGATTCATAAAACCATGAGGAGGAATGCTTCGCTTGCTTCTTGAGCCATTCACTCTTCTTTCATTCTTGTTTGTTTTGCTATTAAATTTTAATTCATTTTCTCCATATAACTAAACCAACATATATCATTCACATATGCATTAAATCCTCATTCAGATCCCATTCATTGTTTATTCAATAGCTTCTTATTTTAGTGCATGCACACTTTTTAACTTACTACATTCCCACTACATTCAGCTTACTTTTATGTTTCTCATGACATATCTAATTCCCATTTCCAAATGGGTAGAAGCATCCTTCTGTTCAGAACTATTTATCTTTATTGTATTTCTTGCAACAGACCACTTAATGCCCACTCTCCTTTTACCAACATATCTTACAATTTCTTCATACACTTTTCCATTTATAACAAGCAGTCTACCAAGGTACACCAATACACCTACTTAAATACCTGCATGGATAAAAGGGCCTGTGATGGCCATAGCCTAGACTAAGCATCAGCCTGGCCTCATTGCTAATCCATTTGAAGAAAACAACTTTAAATCTCATAATTGTTTTGAGATTTATAAGTACAGAACATTTTTCTTTCTTTTATTAATTCAATTTTCCAACTCACAGTCTTCTATATACTTTAGTCATCACCAGATGGGCTTAAAGATATTGATTTTTTTCCCATCCATCATCAGTAATACCTTTAGTAAAACAAATAAGGTATAGATAACTTTACCAGAATTTAATCAGTCCCATACCCACATGCAGCATTTGTTGTTAATAATACTAGCCTGTCTGGCACAAACATAACAAGGCCAATTTTGCCCCAAATAAGTTAGAACAAAATAACTTGCACAGTAACATATGGGGTTTTTTGCTTCCGACCAAGTACAAATGCATTTGTTGTGTCCTTATACTCAGTGGTGGGATTCAAATATGTGAACAACCGGTTCTCTGTGTGGATGCCGCTTCTGGAAGTCCATTCTGGGCCTGGGCAACAAAAAGTTAGCTACCAGTTCTGCCAAAGTGGTGCAAACCAGCTGAATCCCACCACTGCTTATACTTTAAGGATGCTCAAATGTGGAAGAAAATAGGTTACAATAGAAAGAAACCTTAAATGAGTATTTGCAGTTCCTGAATGCACATGAGCTAAAAAAGGAAAACACTGCACATTTTCTGATACCACAAGCAAGAAATATACAGTATATGAATCATGTACTGCAGGGATCTGAAGTCTTGCTAGAGATGAAAGGAAAACTGCTATAATTTGTGCACACACACACACACACACACACACACAAAGAGTCATTTTGCACTCCACATGACTGCATCTTTGCAGAAAAAGCTGTTCCAGGAATGACAGTAAAGACTAGATGAATGCATAGATGAGTGGGTAACTCAGCTACACACTTAATAGCAAGAGATTGTGCTTTTCATTAGGCTGATGTTATGATGGACAGAATTCTGATTGAATCAAATTCTAAAAAAAATACTGGAGAAACTGTTGCAGGAAGTCAATTTGCCTTCAGACATTGGCATAAAGATAGCAAGAGCTCATGAAAAAGCAAGAGCACAAATGCAAATTGGATATAACAAAGGAATGCATGAAATTTGATTTGATTTGTCTCTGTTTAATAATGAGCCTCAGGCTATTGTCTAAGATCCAGCCTGTGACCAACAATCCTGGCCACTGATATAGTGTTTTCACAGGCTACCCAACAATAACAACAGGAAAGTAACTACTCCTTTCTTTTGCACATTTTCACTACAACTTGGATGTGGTGATTACAGGAATTATATAAATGCCTAATCCAAACATCTGATACCTTTAAGCTTTTGTTCCAAAATTCAGGTAGCCTGGATTTTCCCTTCCTTGTTTTGCATTCCACTGCATTCATTAGTTACTAATCAATCTTAATTGGGCCTGCCCTATACCCAAGAGTTTAAAGTTCTTCCCCCTCTCCTCAGCTATTTCATTCACTCATTCATTTTTATTCATATATGCATTTTCTTCAGAGTTTTATTTTTTTTAACTTCTACAAATCTTAGTATTGCCACAAGCTGATTGATTCTTTCCTTTTATTTATTACAAGTGACATTTTGGCTAAATCAAGATTCACATTCAGTAAGAATGAATTTGCTATAAATATATAAGATGTCCTGGATTCTGCATGAATAATTATACTGCTGGATGGGAATCAAGAGCTGCCAATTGCCATATCTATGGTCATCTGTGTTACTGACATCCAACAGCCACTTGTATCTTTGCTTATTGGCATCATATTAACCTCTGGATGAAACAAACAACCTAAACAACGTCTCTGTGTCTTTTCTCCCATCTTCCATAATTACTAAGTATTACAGTGGATAATGTTATTTATTTAGCACATTGGCAATGACAAATTATAATGGGCCTCCATCTGAGAAGGAAGGGTGCCTCAGTATGAGACTAGTTTGAGTTCATTATAAACCAGTCCTGCATGGGTGAAGTATATCCACTAAGATTACCAAAGCAG
>NW_015400423.1:4943-6213 GCF_001527695.2 Protobothrops mucrosquamatus
TATAAAAGGTTAGATAGTATATAGGAAGACATTTCCCCATAACTACTGAATGTGGTAAACAGTAGATCCAGGACTAACAAAAGAAATAATTTACTTATGCAACAGAAAATTAAATGCATAGAATGCAAAAAGATAGTTTATCCCACCATCTGCCTTCTGGTACAATGTGCTGTATATTATTATTATTATTATTATTATTATTATTATTATTATTATTATTATTATTATTATTATTATTATTATTATTATTATTATTATTATTATTATTATTATTATTATTATTACAATAGAATTCATGTCTGACCACAATTCTGACTGGGTCTATAATTCCAAATAATTCCACAACATAACCAGTGGTCATAACAACAGGGAATAGTGGAAGGTGGGATCACAGTGTGTTTGGACAATTACCTGAAATGCTAAATTTAATTGCTCTAAATGTTTTATAAATGGTTTTCAGAACTTGTGAGATAATAAATTGGCAGCATGATTGGACAGTTTCCATATTCTCATTATTAACCTAGAACAGATGACATCAGACTGGAAAGTATATGTATGTATATGTTTGCATGTGAGTCTTGTGTGTGTGTAATTAATGTTTATTTATCATTGGCTCAGGTGCCCAAACTAGTGCAGATGCAATTTAAATATACAATTTGATTTGCTTCAAGGATTCAGATTAATAAAAATATGTATATGCACATATGGAAAAATCCGTGGCATCTTCAAATTTTCAAAAGCATCTGCTTTAATCAGAATATTAGATTCAAGTGGATTATTCAATTTAAACTTTCTAATCAAATCTTCAGATCAATGCTGTGTACAGTCCTATTAATTAGTATCTAAACCATCTGGAAAACTTTGAAAAAAGTTAAAGTTACATGCTATAAGGTTTTTCTTTTACTTTTTTTCAAATGTGGAAAACAATCCACTCAGAAACTTTTACTGCTAAGGTTGTTCTCAGTTATTGTTTCTCCTGAACAATCACTTAGCATTAACTAAGCTGTCTGATACTTACACTTGAACAAAGAAGGAACTAAAAAGATTAAGTGTCTTAAGACTTTCTTCAACTGGGACTTCCGGTGGCAGGCTCCTTCGCTGGACGCAGCTGTTTGCTGCTCCCGCCTGTTTCCGCGTAAAAGCCGGTTTGACAGCCTGCATCAGCTGTCAAACGGCTTGATACCTTTCCCCTGGGCATAGGGGGAAAGGTGAGCTGCCCGAGGTAGGAGTTGAGTTCCCGAGTCGTCCCTTGTGGACGATGTAGGTGAGA
>NW_015400424.1:0-1062 GCF_001527695.2 Protobothrops mucrosquamatus
TTTATTTAAGGGCTTTCGCAGGTGGTCCTCGACTTATGACGGTTGTTTAGTGGCCGTTCAAAGTTACGACAGCGCTGAAAAAAGGGACGGAGTGTTTTTTTCACACTTACGACCGTCGCAGCCTCTCCCGTGGTCACGTGATCAAATTGCTCGGCAGCTGGCATGAACTAATAATAATAATAATAATAATAATAATAATGTTGGAAGGGACCTTGCAGGTCATCTAGTCCAGCCCCCTGCACTGTCCCACGGTCATGTGTTCCCCTTTTGCGACCTTCTCAGAAGGAAAATCCAGGGGGGAGCCGGGTTCACTTAACGACCGTGTGCTAACTTAACAACGGCAGTGAATCGCTTAACAATTGTGGCAAGAAAGTGGGGCAAAACTGGCGGAACGAATGTCTTGCTTAGCAACAAAATTTGTGGTCGTAAGACGAGCACTCCCGGTGCGCTTTGCAGATTCGTCCTCTTTTATTCTCCAAAGTGCCAAAGATTGGATTTCCTTAAACCTGACTTTTTCTTCTTTTTTTCTTTTTATATAAGATTTTATTCATTTTTCCCATGGATACAATAATAATTCTTCAACCCACGTGCCTGTCTGAGTTTAACTGCGCTAATACATATTTAATTCCTAGTTCTTTAATCTTTCCTCCAACCATCGGTAAAATAAAGCCCAACTTTGATAATATTCTGTTTCTTCTTTTTCTTTCAGTCTCGTAGTCAATCTGTCCCATCTCTGCGCACTCTAATGTTGTTGTTTTTTTAATTATTTCTTCATCCGGTGGTATTCCTTCATTTTCCCAACACGGCGCAAATATTATTCTTGCCGCTGTTGTGATGTGTAAAATCAGATATAATAATAATAATAATAATAATAATAATAATAATAATAATAATAATAATAATAATAATAATAATAATAATAATAATAATAATAATAATAATAATAATAATAATAATAATAATAATAATAAAGTTGGAAGGGACCTTGGAGGTCATCGAGTCCAACCCCCTGCCCAGGCAGGAACCCTACACCATTTCAGACAGACGGCTGTCCAGTCTCTT
>NW_015400424.1:5060-6212 GCF_001527695.2 Protobothrops mucrosquamatus
CAAGCGGACCTGACCTAGGGTGGATTTTACATTGGGTTTTAAATATTCGGAAGACGCAACATTAAAATTCGGTTTAATTCGGTTTTAAGGGGGGGATTGTATATATGTTCTGGTTTTAAATATGTTGTGCGCCGCCCTGAGTCCCTGTCGGGAGAAGGGCGGCATATAAATTAAATAAATAAATAAAATAAATAAATAAATTCCTCAGCCAGCCTCCATTTTGTTTGTTAGATTTAAGACAGGGGTCTTCAAACTTGGCCCTTTGATTGCTTGTGGACTTCAACTCCCAGAATTCCTCAGCCAGCCTCCATTTTGTTTGTTAGATTTAAGACAGGGGTCTTCAAATTTGGCCCTTTGATGACTGGTGGACTTCAACTCCCAGAATTCCTCAGCCAGCCTCCATTTTGTTTGTTAGATTTAAGACAGGGGTCTTCAAACTTGGCCCTTTGATGACTTGTGGACTTCAACTCCCAGAATTCCTCAGCCAGGCACATGTGCCTAGCTGAGGAATTCTGGGAGTTGAAGTCCACCAGTCATGAAGGGGCCCAGTTTGGAGCCCTGGTTTAGGACTACATACCTGTATTACATTCTTTATGAGGAGAAAAAAAGCAGAAATCTTACCCTTGTTCTACATTGAGTGATAATTACCTCTCTTCCAGCCGCAGAGCCACCAAGCAGCCCACAAAAATCTGAACTGGGCCTCTATCTACTCTTTTTTTCCAGAATGTTCCTTCAAGATTTCCTCAAAATACTCATACCTGCCTTATATAGTCTATAGAACAGGGGTCCTTAAACTTGGCCCTTTTATGACTGGTGGACTTCAACTCCCAGAATTCCTCAGCCAAATGTGCCTGGCTCAAGCTGGCTGAGGAATTCTGGGAGTTGAAGTCCACCAGTCATCAAAGGGCCAAGTTTGAAGACCCCTGATCTAAACAATCCCCATTTACATGGAGCAAAATCAGGGCATTCACCCAAGTTACATTTACTCAGCTGCCGGCCTCTAAGGTTGTTGTTTTTCTTTGTTCTTTTTGTTCTCCAGCTGTGTTTTACAGCTTTTTTTAACATAAATATTTCAAATTAACAATGGAACACGCGGACAGATTGGAATTTGTACAGATCAGACTGCTCTCCGGGGCCACCCATTGTTTCTGG
>NW_015400425.1:0-1384 GCF_001527695.2 Protobothrops mucrosquamatus
TGTCAAAATGCGTGTGGCTAAATAACGCCTTGCCAGTTGAGAAAAATAACTCTTTCTTTTGAGAAGATCTTAAACAATTTCTGCATGATGTTTGTGCTTATAGTGATCTGTCCATTAGATTTTTATCTAAACAGTGCATTTTAAACTAGATTGAGAAGAGCTGAGAACCAGAAAAGCTAATTATTTGCAAGAACCCCCCCAAAATTATCTAGTAAAACTTTCATAGTTAAGGATAGATCAGAAATTAGGTCTCTCCAGATTTCATCTAACATGTTAATTGTTGAACTCCAGGGAATGAATTTTCTATCCCAGTATAGTATGACATGCTTGGAATATTTATTTGCAATAGGAAATACATAATTGCCGAAATATTTTTTCAGAGTGTTCACTAGGTTTTTATTGATCTTGATAACATCAGCTAGGGTTTACCATTGTTCTTCATTTTAGTACTGATTTGCTTGCTATTGCTCTGGATGCAAATTTATTTTTCAGTTTGGAATGGCAATTCCCCAACTATTTTAATACATAGAATTGTTTTCAAAATGCCACATTCTACACACACACACACACTCACACACACACTTCACTGAAAGGACAGATTTAGAGAAACTGTCTGAAAGCTATGGATTAACTTGGAACATAGCTGTGAAATTTTTCAATATATGATTCTGAGGATTCAACAGTGATTTTACCCTTTTGCAAGGTTAAATCTTCATTAGTAGAACTCGAGTACAAAAGGAAATGAGCATGCAATGACTACATATGCTTTCTGGATGGTTCAAGTATTCTGTCCTGAGGATCTGTCAATCAGTTGATTTGTTTGTTTATTTACTGTATTTGTATACTTCAGAAAATGACTACCATCCAGTTTGCTCATTTCTTTTTACATTCATCCTTAACAACTTCTCTGATTGCATTCCATAGTTCCTCTGGTTCTCTGTCAAAGTAATTTATGATGTTCTCCCTGATAATGGTGGGCATATGCTACTTTGCGTCATGGAAATGTATTGGATTTTTTTTCTACGTTAGCTTGACTTGGAACTTCCACAAAGGCTGTTTATGCAGATCTGTTCTGCAGTCAGCTCATGGCCATGTCTTTGCTATTACAACTGAGCTCTTCCATTGTCTTGCACCAATAATATGCTCGGTTTGAATATACTCAATATGAGCAATATACTCCATCTAGCCTTTTTCGCCGAGCCCTGAAGGCCCATCTATTCCGTGCGGCCGGCCTGGCGTAGTTTGGATTGTGTTTCAGTGGGGGGTTTTGTATGGGTGTGTTTTTAGAACAGGCCTATTATTCAATTCGATTTTAAAACAGAAACTATTTATTTATTCGTGGTTTTTAGTATCGCCTGTTCACCGCCCTGAGTCCCGCAAGGGA
>NW_015400425.1:4351-6211 GCF_001527695.2 Protobothrops mucrosquamatus
TTTTACTGTTTTGACTATTGACTGAAAGAAAGCCATATGCAGCATGCCTGAATGTGCTACTTGGTGGTATCTTGTATCATTTTAGGAAATGATGAATGTGATAATATAATAATACATTACCCACTCCCACAAATATCTATTAGCTAGAGAGAAGCAATGGAGAGAAGAATGCATGACGAAATGCATTGAAATATTTGAGGTTTTTTTTATATACTAAGCAGAGCTCCTATGTTTTGTGTACAAAAAAAAAAAAGGAAAAACAATTTATGATAGCTGCAGCTCTGCACCTTGTCACTTGGATCAAGCTTCAGTATAAACTATGATTTATACCTGAATAGACAGTCATAGGATTGCTCTGAAAAACAATGCAAATTAGCAGCAGCACAATAATTAAAGTATGCAGACAACCCAATCTCATATTAAAAGCCAGAAAACTAGAACCAAAACATTTTTATAATCTGCCAAAAACTGACTCACATTGATGTTCTTCATTTTCCTTAATGATGTCCATATAGGCTATGACTGAGAAGAAAAAAAGATTCCATGATTATCTTTTTATATGACCTAAAAGTCTTCTCCTAAAGAGGATTTTTACATCCTCACCATGTTTTAATATAATATATTAAAAGAGGGAGGCAAATTAAAATATACAAAACTTTTATAATGATACAAAAGTTTTGCCTAAGGAATCTGCTATTCTAGCTACAATACTTGATTGATTTTCATCTAGAGTGATACTGAACTGCTGCTGTTCTATGAAGTAGATAGAAAAAGTTAGCTGTGATGATGCCAATCTTTCCTAGTTGATGCTCAGTTACATATTTGAATAATTCCACTAAGTATTAAAGGACTTACTTGCAAATTAACTTGTAGATTATAGGGCACTGATAACAATATGCACAGTGGTTTTTAAAAACTCAGGGTTTAGTGTGAATAAGGTACTACTGCTTTTTTTAAAAAAAAAAACACTACAGTTTAACACAACCATAAAGTCTCAACCTAATTTCTTCCATAGGAAATATCATTTGTACCTCATTGGGGATACATATATTTAGTTAATATTTTTACATCTATTCTATACTCCTAAATGTGAATGACATTTTAATGAACATATCATGAAACAGATAGACATGGCATTAGAATTTAGAAAAAAATCAAATTGTATCCATGAGCTTGTATGCAGATGCAGTATACACAGGAAAACTTGTGTCTGTGTCTGTGTGTGTATCTGTGTGTCGGTGTATGTCTGTCTCTGTGTGTATCTGTCTGGGTGTGTGTAGAGAGAGAGAAACATTGTTTATCTATATTTAAATAAGGTGATGCAAGGACGTATAATTTATCTTAAAAATAAAAGACCTCGGTGGGAAAAATGTATTTCCATTGGAATAAAGTCTTCTTAGTCCATGGTTCAAGCACCTGACTGATAGGTTCAAGCTTGAAATTTCATTTTTAAAAGCTTGTCTTTCTTTGCAGCCAACAAGCATTAGCCGATGTATGCACACACACACAAAAGCACCTGCACTGAAGCAGCTGCAATACATTTTTTAATGAGAAAGGCCATTTTCGTCATCTGTTTCTTTTTGAGCTTTATTAATAAAATTAAAGCTGTGATCTTAAGGTACGGATTTACAACATGTCCAGGCTCTACATATTTCACATTGGCAGCAGTTTCTAAATGATGGTACAACAATGATGGTTCAACAAGTTTCAGTCATGTAAAGCCCAGATTTAATGTTGAAGTTCCATGTTTTTCAGAAATGAGTGTTCAATTACTCTACACCATCCTCTCTCTCTCTCTCTCTCTCTCTCTCTCTCTCTCTCTCTCTCTCTCTCTCTCTCTCTCTCTCTCTCTCTCTCTCT
>NW_015400426.1:0-2186 GCF_001527695.2 Protobothrops mucrosquamatus
AGGTTTCATCTTAAAATAAGGTTTCTTTGCTCCATTGCTGCATGGGTAAATGAATCTCCTTCATTTCGCCTGGTTTGTTGGTTCGTAATAGGATTTTCAGGTCAGTGTTTAAAGGAGACGTTTCCTTTGGGTTAAAGAGAGATGGATGGTTTCTTTTTATAATACTCTTTTTATATATATAAAAGCCCAGAGGGAGCGAAAGCCTGTCACAGAAGACAGGACACTTAGTTCCAGCACCACATCACTGGCTGGCCAATAACATTTGGCACCTGAGGCAGAATATCTAAATTGCACACAGTACTGGTAAAAATAATTAACAATTGGCCCTACTAAATGCCATCCCAAATTGGCCCTTTGTGGTGAATGCTTCGATCTTCTTAACAGAGAAGAGAATCACAGATTTTTCCACAGTTTTTTCTGTCATACGCATACAAATTCTTCCAAACTTAGGCTGTCTCTCTGGAGTCTGGCAAATCAAAATGGCTCCTTTTCAGAAATGGCTCTTTGCAGGGAAGACACAGCAAGGCCATGGCAATTGCTCTAACTATGCAAGGAGCTGTGCCTCCATTAGAAATGATTCTACAGGGGTTTAGAGTATATGTGAATGAAAAGGAAATGTGTGCATGGGTTGGTGACATGCATGTTAAGCTTAGACTTTGTACTGAAGAAAGGCTACAAGATCTGGAGTGCAAAAATCCAGATGACTGCTAGATGGTCATCTGGATTTTTATAGCACAGATCTGACAGCTCTGATTAAAATATAATGGCATTTGCTTGATTTTGATTTTTTAAAATTTTGCTTTGGAAAATATGAGTTATTGCTTAGAGTTACATGTAAAGCAAACCACATAACAAACCATTCAACAAACCACAATTAACCCATGACAAAGCACAATGTATGAATTCAGACTGTATGTATTGTACCCCTTCCTTGTATATAGCCCACAGAGAGTTCCCAGAGGACAATACACACCTGTCCATGGCTTTAAAGACAAAAAGATTAATGTCAGCCATTTTTTCCATAAAGTCAGCCCCAAAACTTTGGATAATATCCTCACTCATTATACTTTGATGCCTCCGTGTATAAGCTAATAGGAAGTGTTATTCATATTACCCTTATCAGCAACTGGCATTTGTGGGAAAGGGTATCAAAACTGGGAATCTTCTGTCCCTCCCATTTTGAATGGGCATCATGGTTGCATACACGTTCAAAAAGCACAGAGTTTATATTGGGATGCTGCATCTCTTATCTTGCCCATTTCAATCCACAGCCAGCACTGTACAAAATATGCTCTCATCCAGGGCAAAACAGTAATCTGGCTAAAAGTAAGACTTCTAGAGGTCCTTCAAGTGATACAAAGCTAAACAAATTTGACAAGAGTCCATGAACTGATGTTTTGACATGCAGATATTAATTCTATTTTAAGATTCCTTTGAAGAGCTTCACTTCAAAGTCTCAGGAAGTAATAGCACCATTGACTCAAGTTGTTGTTAAGACTACATCTGAAATACAAACTGACAGAGCTGAACAAAAGATAGCATGACAAAATATGAAAAAGAAGGGTTGTGAAAGGGAGAATTGACTAGAAGGCACCGTTTGAGGAAAGATGGAAAACGTTTTTTAATGACTTTCATAAGACCGTTTCTCTAAAACCTGATGGACTTCGTTTACAACTTTCTCCTAGAAGCTAAAGATAAAAGCAACAATAGCTTTAAAGCTTCAATGTGCATAAGCATGGATATACCATTAAAAAAATTCAATACAGATTAATTTCTAAAAATATATGATGATCTCAGAGTGCACTACAACCTCCCCCAGCTTTTTCCCCACTTTATTTGTATCCTGCCTTTAATATTTTTACAAATAACTCAGGCAGAAAATATATCCAACACACTTTCCTCCTCATATTTTCCTCACAGCAACAACCTTGTGAGGTGGGTTGGACTGAGAGAGAATGACTGGTTCAAAGTAATCAAAGTCATGGTTAAGGGACTTCCGGTGGCAGGCGATTTCGCTGGTCGCAGCTGTTTGCTGCCTCCCGCCTGTTTTGCGTAAAAGCCGGTTTGACAGCCAGCATCTGCTGTCAAACGGCTTGATACCTTTCCCCTGGGCATAAGGGGATCGGTGAGCTGCCCGGGGTAGGAGTTGAGTTCCCGAGTCGTCCTATATGGACGATGTAGGCGAG
>NW_015400426.1:4872-6211 GCF_001527695.2 Protobothrops mucrosquamatus
GAGCCTTAACCCCTAGACCAAAGTGGCTCTCCTTAACAGTAGCTTTCTGAATGTGATCAGGGAAGGAATTTGATGTCCACATGATACTCTTATAGAGGGCTGGTACTGCTACTGAGAAGCAGTGCCTTCTAGATTCAATTCCCTAAATTTCCTGGAAATATGGGGCTATACATAGTTTCTCCCATTATGACCTTTTTGCTAAGCCATAAAAGGCTTTTAAATTGTACCCAAAAGCCAACTGGAAGTCAGTGCAAGGCCTAAACTATGGATATAATATGTTTGCAGTATTAGGTGCCAGTGAGCACGTAGGCTGTACTATTTCTTACTCCTGTCTGTGACTTAAAATGTCAGAAAAATGTACTTTTTATTTATTTTTCCTCAGAAAAAAAAGGGAAGCTAATAAAAATCCTCAAAAATTCACCATTCGTAAATCACAGAAAGGATAACGTTTATCGTTTCAAAGTAGAAAGCATTGTACAAACCACAAAGTCATTAAGTGCTCACAACAGGACGCAAACAATGTGATCTGGCAGAGTATCCAATGCACCCATATTTTAGGGAGCACCTTTCTTCATCTCATTCGTCTTCGTAGCTTTTTCCCCTCTTACAATCAAGTACTGGGTATTTATAAGAAATCAAATTTGACAAAGCAAAATATACAATTTAGAAGATTCTCTATTTGTAAAAATTACTACTAGTTATACCTAACTCAAAATTCAATACTCAATGCAATTATTACCATACTAGTTGTTCGTCCCATACATTTTCTCTTCATACAGCTGCTTTTATTAAAGCAGACTTCATATTGTCTATTACCAAAGCCTACATGAACTATATTTTGAAAGTCATCTCTAAGTATTTCTTATACATACATTCTTTTTTCACACCAAGGCTATTTTCAGTCCTGGAGAAAAACTTGGGGGATGTACTCAAAGTTGAACTTATTTGTTAGTGCTGAAAATCATGCTTAATTAGAGAGAACCATTTCACATATTTTAAAGAAGAGATATTTTACATGTCCAAGCTCATTGAGAGCAGTTAATTTATACAATTAAACAGTTTACATACTTGTTTGACATGTTTGATTAACTTTAGGTTACTTTATAGAAGATGTTCACTTACAAAGCTTTATTTTATTTTATGGTGATTATTTTTAGTCTTATTGTATACTGAAGGGTTATATGCGAGGCTGGATTGTACACTGGCACAATGGGCATAGTGCCTGGAGCTTACAAAACTCCCAAGAGCCAGCAAAATAGTTTAAGAGCCAAAACACGCACATATTTATGCGCAGATCTATATTAAGGGCTCATACTTAAGAGTATGGTCACGACCTGCA
>NW_015400427.1:0-1656 GCF_001527695.2 Protobothrops mucrosquamatus
CCATGCAAGAGACAGATGTGAAGCTTTATTTAGGCATGCAAGGGATCTAGGTTGCCCACATGAAACCATCCCCCACCTGCTGCCGCCACCACTGCCACCGCCAATCCATAGAGCCAGAAATGTTGGGGACCATTGCTATAGGTGACCACCAACACCTGGAATTGTACATGGAAACCCATTGATAACCAGTGCAGCTTTCATAATAGTAGTGTTCATGCTATACCAAGACCCTTAACTAGTCATACTGCTTCGTTCTACTGTAGCTTCCAAGTGGTCTTCAAAGGCAGCCCCGTGTAAAGCACATTGCAGCAATCCAGGCAAAATATAAGGCTTTCGTGGCTTTTTTTGTGTGTGGGATTCTTGCCTTATGACTGACTGGGTGGAAGCAGTTTGACCTGATATATCACTGGATCTGTTTTAGTTTAAATTTAACTCCCTGTGGTTAAAGGATGGGATTAATTGAACCAATTAAGCATGTTATGGGAACAGGAACACTAAATCTCTTGCTGATAAAAAAAATTTTACTGGTGCGTGTTTTTGAAAAGAGCTCTTTGTCGGGCAATTATCCAGAGTCACTTCACAGATTTTTATTGATGAGGGTAGAATTTAATCCAGGCAATGCTGTCATCAATATAATCTTCCCTTGCTTTTCCTTTGTTGCTTCCATTTTTATTCTGACACCAGCACCACGATCGTCAGTTTAAAAAGAGCTGCAGAATACTTAACATCTGTGTGCATGCGATATACTTTAACAGAGCAATGCTAAATCAACGCTAGTGGCTTCATTTGTACAACGTAATTGCTGGTTAATTAACCGTCACCTTGCTTAGAGGTATAGGTGGCTTAATATATTCTGTGGTCTCCTTTAATAATTTATGCAAAATCCAGAAAATTGGTTGGTTCTATTACCAGGTTAAAAGTGCTTAGAGAACACGGCCAGTGAGAAGTACCTAATGGCATGCCCGCCCAGATTTAATTAAACTATGGCTTACTCGACCTAGTTTCTCCATTCACAGTATACTCTAAACCAGGGATCCCCAACCCCCGGTCCATGGACCAGCACCAGGCCGCAGTATGTCAGAAACCAGGCCGCACAAACAAACAAAGCCCGATCTGGTTCGTGGAAAAACCTCTCTCCAAACACCGATTCCTTAATCCATTCTGATAATGATGATAAAGTTGGAAGGGACCTTGGAGGTCATCTAGTCCAACCCCCTGCTCAGGCAGGAAACCCTATACCATTTCGGACAAATGGCTGTCCAGTTTCTTCTTAAAAACTTCCAGTGTTAGCGCATTCACCGGTTCTGGAGGCAGGTTGTTCCACTGGTTAATTGTTCTAACCGTCAGGAAGTTTCTCCTTAGTTCTAGGTTGCTTCTCTCTTTGGTTAGCTTCCACCCGTTGCTCCTTGTCCTGCCTTCAGGCGCTTTGGAAAATAGCTTGACTCCTTCTTCTTTGGGGCAGCCCCTGAGATATTGGAACACTGCTATCATGTCCCCCCTCGTCCTTCTCTTTGTTAAACTAGACATACCCAATTCCAGCAACCGTTCCTTATATGTTTTAGCCTCCAGTCCCCTAATCATCTTTGTTGCTCTTCTCTGTACTCTTTCTAGAGTCTCAACATCTTTTTTACATCCTGGTGACCAAAACTGGATGCA
>NW_015400427.1:4215-6211 GCF_001527695.2 Protobothrops mucrosquamatus
AAAATAGGATGCATGGTGAACTAATGAGATGATGGTTATAAGAATAATATAAGCTGATAAAAATGTTATATATAGATGTTATCACTATCTGTATAAATATGAAAAAATGTCTCTAATCACATATTGAAAATATTAAGAATTATATTTGTGTAAGGTTGAAGAAGGATAATATAAATGGGAGAAGGAAAGATCAAAGAAATATATACTAATGATGGAATTATCAAATTTAATCATTATTGACTGTTAATTATTATTGTCTCTTTTTTTCTCAAATATATAAACCAAAACATCATGCTGTACACCAGGCACTGGAGATTGTTGTTGTTAAAAACTAATATTATTTTTTTTAAAAAGGATATTCTTTTAACCGATAAAAGAGGATACATTTGTGGGCAGGCCTGTGAGCGTCACTCAAGGTCTGAACATATTGTTACAGGATGCTACTTACCCAGAATAAAATACCTTTCAGAAAGCTATCAGACCTCTAGAGAACCTGTTAAGCTCTCTCAGAATAAAATAGTTTGTCACAAAAGCACTTCGGATGAATTAGTTAAGATCTTATATAACTTGTTTATGTGGCAGCTACATGCTTATAGACAAAGATAAGTGAAGACTATGGCTCCAAGGCCTGGCTCATTTAATATGATCAGATCCGCCATAATTGTTTGATGTGGGGAAAGGGATACCATGTGAACTATGGCATGACATCCTACAAATGATTGTGTGATTTTATCACACCATGTTTTTATGATGCACATGACATCATTGTGGCTTTTACCTCATATGGGCTGAGTTAGGCTAAAAAACATCACTTACCACGGTGATTGGGATCCCAGTCTGTGCTAAGCTAAGCTAAAAACAAATTACATTTTAACTTCCTCTGCAATATGATAAAACTAATAGGGATCTAAAATTTCCCCCAAAACTGAATTTGTTGGTCTTCCCACAACTCAGTTAAAGATTCCTATGTTATATAACTGAATATCCTCAGTTTCCTAAGGTTACCTCACAGGGTAGTGGGAAGGCCAAAATGGAATCAGGATACAGGAACCTGCACTGAACCTTGAAAATGCAAAGATATCTAAATAAATATTATTTTACATACAGCACAATCTTCTCAGAAGTATGACCAAGTTCAACCAGCCTTCTTTCTAATAGGTATATGAAATTACAGCCTTAATTTAAAAGAAACGCCTACATTTTATCCAAACAGTATTTTCTTTAAAATGTTAATGCAATTTAAAACAAAAACAAAAACACCCACACATTCTTATAATCATTCATAGATAATTTTCATTTATTTAAAAACAAGCATATATTTTGCTGAGGCACTTCTTACTTCTGGCCTTGGAGTGAGGAGTACATAAGAAATGAATCAAGCTCTTCTAATAACTGTGACTTCGTAAGCAGGAAGCTTGTTTTGGGAATAAAATGCAGTGCATAAAGAAAAGCACTGATAAAAGATACTAGCATGAAACCCAAGTTACTTCTTCTTCCCCCCCCCCTTTTTTTTTTTTCTTGGTTGAATGTAATAGCCAGCATCTGGGCTGAGCAGTAAACTGCCGCTTGGAAAGAGTCTAATAGCACCTTTTGAGCCTAACAGTTTTATTTAAGGCAATAAGCTTGGGTGAGCTGCAGATCGCTTCATCAGATGCAAGGAGTGGCTTGACTTGATGGGAGGTTTAAATAGAGCGAGGCAGGGGGCAAGGGGAGGGGGGACAGGATAGTTATGCAGATAGGGGTCCTTGGAAGGCCCATGGCAAGCATCTTACAATTGTAATGCATGTAGAGGCTAAAACATATAAGGAATGTTTGCTGGAATTCGGTATGTCTAGTTCAGGGGTGTCAAACTACCGGCCCGCGGGCTGGATGCATCATAGCAAAATCGCGCCCATCCCATTGCCGGCAATGGGAAAAAAGTTGGTCATGTAACGTTGCAAGTTTGACATCCCTGGTTTAGTTTAATGAAGAGAAGGACGAGGGGGGACATGATAGC
>NW_015400428.1:0-6210 GCF_001527695.2 Protobothrops mucrosquamatus
TTCTCTTTCCAGCTGACTAATAGGAGAGTACAAATATATATATATATTATTCAGTAATTTATCTAAGCAATAAGAAATCTTGGAGCAAAAAAAAAGATACCACTCTATGCACACACATACATGCCCTCAGGGGAGGGGGAGCTAAATAGAATGCATGCACACATTCATGTTTCTAGTAGGTAATCTCCATGCTTATCTATTTTTAAAAAAAACTTTTTACAATCAGCTTGAATAATTGTTGGAAAGGAATAGCTGCAGAAATGCCAGGACTCCATTCCATTGTTGCATTGAAAAGTTTCTAGGAGGTGGAAGGTTCTTGCTAAGTAAAATAATAGCATGGTGGCAGTTTTGCAATTAGATTCTGTTCCCAACAGCTAAAATTGTACTTTGCAAGGCATAGATCTTTACCTTCTCCAACCAAAAGCAAGGAAGGAAAAGAAATGGCTAGCCCAGGGGTCCTCAACCTTGGCAACTTTAAGACTTGTGGACTTCAACTCCCAGAATTCTCAGCTTTGCTGGCTGAGGAATTCTGGGAGTTGAAGTCCACAAGTCTTAAAGTTTCCAAGGTTGAGGACCCCTGGGCTAGACTCTTCCTTCTTTGACTATCCACCTGAAAGTAGTTAAACAAAAGAGCAGCCTGGTCTATAGCAGGCTAGCTGGCTTTATGCCAGAAACAATGGGAAGCAGACAAGGCTGTTGTCAAGATCATCCCCATTTCCTTTGCTGGGGTTACCGTGCTGTCTGGAACAATCCCAAGAACCTGAAAGCAGCCAAAGCAGAACTGACAGTCTTGGCTGTGGTCTAAGGTGGATTCTGCAGGATGATGT
This sequence comes from Protobothrops mucrosquamatus, assembly GCF_001527695.2. Taxonomy (NCBI): domain Eukaryota; kingdom Metazoa; phylum Chordata; class Lepidosauria; order Squamata; family Viperidae; genus Protobothrops; species Protobothrops mucrosquamatus. The sequence goes on from NW_015400428.1 coordinate 828, forward strand.
GCTTCTGAAAGGTTGCCATGAGGGGAATCTGTCAGGCTGCCTTTTTCTTTTAAGGACTTATGAACACATCAGCTGAATCCCAGGAGCTGGGGAGGTGGGCTGAGGCAAGAGTTACAGGAAAACAGATCGCCCAGAAGCTCTGCAGTACTTCAGTGATGCAAATGGAAAAACTATCTCCCCCACCCCCACCCCATCCGCCCAGGGTTTGGGTTAGACCACACCTGAGCCAAAAATAAATTGGCTCATCTGCCCAACATATGTACTGTACTGTGTTTGAGATTGCACACCCCCAGATCTGATTCTGGAGGAGCATAACGCCTCCCTGTGGCAGCAGTGTGAGTTCTAAGCATAAGGCAGACTGGAATATATTGTTCCAATTAGGCCACTTGGGAGACATAGATGGGTCTCAGACACAAACTGGTGGGGTGTGGGTTGGATAGAAAGAAATAGGTTCTGAGGAAGATCCTGAAAGGGAGACAGTTGAGAGGTTGGTTGGTGAAGGATTAGCATGAGAAACATTTTGAAGTTAATGAATCGGTGTGAAATATCAGATTTGTCTAGAAGCAGTCTGCATCTCTAAGACTTAGAGGTAATTAGTACGGTATATAGCAGATTCAGATTAGGGTTTCAATTAGGAGTCTGCCACTTTTTTTTTTTTTACTGAAGTAAATCTTGTTTAAATTACACTGTAATTTGATCTTACTCTGCTTTTTTTCTAAAACAAAAAACAAAAAAAAAACAGGTGCCGGAACTCACATACGTTATACAACCCGCCTTGCCTACCCTACCCTACAAGGTTCCATCCAAAAAAGGTGCCGGAACTCCGTTCTGGGCGTTCTATGAGAAAAAAAAGCCCTGATCTTACTTAATATTTAAATAAGGCCTGGAGGAACGTTGTCCATGGGGTCGTGATGGGTCGGACATGACTTCGCAACTAACAACAACAAATATTTAAGTATTTCATTGGAAAATACTATAAGTTATAGCAAACAGATCAATCACGTTTTCTGAGAAACAAGGGTCAGAGGTCCTGTTCAAAGAATTTTCTTCTCTAAAGGCCATTTAATATGTGGCATAACAAACTTGTGACAGTAGATTTGTTTACTACTCTACAGTCTGAAAATATTTTACTTTCAGACTGTAGAGTAGTAAACAAATCTATTGTCACAAGGTTGGTTGGTTGGTTAGTTAGCCAGCTTTGTTTGTCTAACGTTGTCATTTTAAAGAGCCATTTTTAAGAGGGAAAGAAGGCAAAAAAACCAGGAAACTGTAACATCCTCCAAAATGAATGTTCAAAGCTGTTTCTCCTGTAAAGAACTTTGACAATTCAACTACATTTTGCCTCAAATAGCAACCTTTATTCTGAAGAAATCTGAGCGGGACACAATAGCAGATGAAAAAACACTCTTTCTGCCACCTGTTCTTCTGAAGATTAATTTGTAGTTTTTCAAAACCTGAAATTAAAGTCATTATCTACAGGAAAGGCATCACTTTTCACAAAATTGATTTTGCTGCAATAGATGAATTGGTATGACCTCTATTATCCCAGATAACAGGATGATGTGCCATGTCTTGCCTCTGCAGATCAGTTTTAGAATCTTTGGGTTTTCTGCTTGTCTCCTGCATATAAACAAGCTGGAAATGCCCAGTTTAAGAAATCCTGCTCCACATTTCAACCCTGTCCTCTGCTTTGGTTACAATGACAGATTGGAATTTCATCCATACCAAGGTTAACACAGCCCTGGTTGGTGGATTCCCTTCTAATTTTTTTTTCATCTTTTTTAAGGACTAATGGAATAAAAGTATGTTATAGTTCTCCCCGAAACTAGAAAGGGAATAATTGTTAGAATATTTGTTAATTTCACCCAGAAAGAAATAAAGGGTCAGCATTTCCACCACTGCCACCTGTTTAACGCCTTTTTTCCTCCACTACAGTTTTAGAGTTATATATCCCAATGTTACAGTTTTATATCTGGTTATTTGGCCTACAAGGGAAAACTTGGTGGAACTTTTAAAAAAGTTTAAAAAAGTGTCAGACAGCTGAGCAGTTTTGTAAGAAATGGCATAGGAGACAGAGACAGAACCAGTAGGCAAGGCATGCTCACCAGCTAGCTGGAAAGATAGTAAAAAATAAAATTAAGTATTGGTTATATATGTGAACTATGAAATGAGATTAGAATATCTATTTTTGGGAAATCACTAGATCCAGGCCTTTTTTCAAAATGTGAAATATACTTCTTAGGATGCAAAATGAAATTCAACAAAAATGTGACTATATACCTATCTGCCCCTTAAAGAATGTTTTAAAAAAGAGATATTATTTTTTATGATGGCCTTGTAAGAAGTTATACTCTTGTGGGGAGTTAAAAATAACCCATATGGTAATATAATCTTGAGAAGAAATAGAGTTAAAGATCCCAATGTGATGTTGAACTACATCCCTAGAACACGACGTTTGCCATCTCATGAAGAGCAGCATTGATAGAATGTTTCAGTGTTTCTTCAACTTGCAGAATTCTCCAGCCAGCATGCTGAATTCTGGAAATTGAGGTCCACATGCTCAAGTCTGAAAAATAGTATAACAGAATTGGAAGGGACCTTAGAGGTCTTCTAGTTCAACCCTCTGCTCAAGCTGGAGACCCTATACCATTTCAGATAAAGGGCTGTCTTCTTTAAAACCTCCAGTGTTGTAGCACCCACAACTTCAGGAGACAAGTTGTTCCACTTGTTAATTGTTCTAACTGACAGGAACTTTCTCCTTAGTTCTAGGTTGCTTCTCTCCTTGATTAGTTTTCATCCGTTGCTTCTTGTCCTGCCTTCAGGTGCTTTGGAGAATAGCTTGACTCCCTCTTGTTTGTGGCAACCCCTGAGATATTGGAACACTGCTATCATGTCCCCCCTCGTCTTTATCTTCATTAAACTAGATATACCCAATTCCAGCAGCCGTTCCTTATATGCTTTAGCCTCCAGTCCCCTAATCATCTTTGTTGCTCTTCTCTGTACTCTTTCCAGAGTCTCAATATTTTTTTTTTATATTGTGGCGACCAAAACTGGATGCAGCATTTCAAGTGTGGTCTTACCAAGGCATTATAACATTGTATTAACACTTTATGTGATCTTGATTCTGTCCCTTTGTTAATGCAGCCTAGGCCTGTCACTATCAAATTTGGGGCATGGGCAAGGGTGTCTTGTACTATTTTTTGTTATCATTCAGCCAGGCTCTGGAAGTGGGGTTAAAAAAAAAATTCTGAGTTGGCCTATCTGAGAATTGGGTCCTTTATGTACATAGGTTTGATCTTGAAGAACAATTCTATCTATCATGCTTAAGTAATTTTGACTGGATATTACAAAAACGTAAATGATAGCCTTGCCAGAGTTCATCTGTTAGTTTTCCCATCTATTCAGTGGTGTTATTCTACTGACCTTTATTAGAGATTGGTTACTTCTGACCCACGGCACTTTGAGCAGGACAGGAGAGGCTCAGTGCTGGAAGTACCAGGAAGTGAAGGAAGAGAGATAGATGGTAGCTTGCTGTAAACTCACTTTCCCTTCCAAAAATCAATGTGAAGGACTGAATGTGAAAGTTATATTGACTTAGCCAATCAAATAACTGGCGCTTCCTTTTATTGTTCCATCATCTGCTCTATTTTAAACAGAGAATCTATTGAGCAAGTGAGTGGCAGTGTCAAGATGATAGCTTTAATTTTAATTTTCCTGTCTTTTTTTCTTCCTGCAGTCCCAAAATCTATTAAGGAGGAAAAGGCAGAATTGCAATGCAATGCAATATTAATACTGGAATTAGCCTTTTGCAGGCACTATAACTTTACCAAGAACATTGCAACATGGTATCTCATTTTCATGAAACTATTTGATTTATTTCCCATCTTTTCTTCAGGTGGTATATCTTGGGGTTTTCCTTCATTTTATTACATAAAGCCACTCTGGATGGTAGGCTTAGCTGAAAAGTGGGACAAGAGAGCTAAAATACAGTGAATTATTTTTTAGATTTTATGGCTGATGTGGGGTGTTACAGGTTGTCCTTGACTTATAACCATTCATTTAGTGACCTTTCAAAGTTACAACAGCACTGGAAAAAAGTGAATTATGACCACCATTCACATTTACGACCGTAGCGACATCCCCATGGTCACGTGATCAGAATTGGAATGCTTGGCAGCTGGCATGCAGTTGCAGTGTTTCAGGGTCATGTGATCGCCTTTTGTGACCTTCTGACAAGCAAAGTCAATGGGGAAGCTAGATACACTTAACAACCATGTTACTAACTGAACAATTGCAATGATTCACCTAATAATTATGGAAAGAAAGATTGTAAAATGGGTCAAAACTCACTTAACTGTCTTGCTTAGCAATGGAAATTTTGGGCTCAGTTGCAATCGTAAGTCAAGGTAGAGGTAAAGAGATCCCTGCAAATTTTACTCCACTAGTTGTTGCCAAATATAGGGGGCGGTGCTCATCTCCGTTTCAAGGCCATTGAGTCAGTGCTGTCCGAAGACATTTTTGTGTTCTTGTGGCCAGCATGACGTCATGGAGCACTGTTACCTTCCCACTAAAGTGATACCTATTTATCTACTTGCATTTGCATGCTTTCAAACTGCTAGGTGGGCAAGAGCTGGGACAAGTAAGGGGAGCTCTCCTCATTGCGTGGCGCTTGGGTCTCGAACCTGGGCTGCCGGCTTTCCAGCCCACAAGCCTTGTGTCTTAATGGCTAAGTCACTGGGCCACCCCTGTAAGTTGAGGGCTACCTGTATAATTGTCGCTCTCTAGCCCTTTTTTTGAGACTGTAGTTCTGTGCTCTGTTACCTTTGAACAAGCATCATGGAACACGGGGAGTACTTCCAAGCGCATTTCCATATAGGTACCATCACCAAACCAGCTTTGTTCTCAGTAAAATTAAAGAGGTAGGATCTGATTAGTAGTTAAATGAGAATTCATCAGGTAATCCCATGTTTATAGAGTAAATTGGAAAATTAAAACAAAAAAATTGAAAGAATTGAATGGTAAACTTCCTCAGTGCTACCAAGAAAAATGTGAGAATCAGTTCTCTGAAGGTTGCAAGTAAAACAGCCTGAAATTAGGCTAATCTTCTAATAATACAGAGATACAGCGGCAGAAATCATCCTGTCATGGTTCTGATAGATGAGACCAGTAGAAATAAGAACTCCGAGGCAATTGCTTTCCTCAAAGAACACATTTAATGGCTACATAGTGTCGCTCGAACAAAGGGGAAACCAAGACTGAAAGTTTCCCCCCCAAGGTTAGAAAGTAACAAGATGAACTTCCCACCCTGCAATATGTCATAAATCACAATCCCCAATTAACTACTTTGGCGGGCTTTCTAGTGGAAGCTTCAGCCCACCAAAAC